>NW_015505709.1:458641-492445 GCF_001515645.1 Sinocyclocheilus grahami
TGCTGTGTGTACATTAATGAGGGAAAAAAATTAACTTAAATGATTTTAGCAAATGGCTGCAATATAACAAAGAGTGAAAAATTTAAGGGGGTCTGAATACTTTCCGTACCCACTGTATATATATATATATATATATATATATATATATACTGTATATATACTATATATATATAGTCGATTAAAAGCTTTAATCTAATTAATTACACAATGTGGCAATTTACTAATCTAACTAATCTAATTAACTGCATATTAATTATTAATCACACATCAAACTTGGCTGAGAAATTACCCACAAAGGATAATTTAAAGCCATTATTGTGTTACATGAGAAAAGTATGAAATTTATATCACATAAATTGGCTTTAGGAAGATTTTTTTACATACAGAGAGAGAGAGAGAGAGAGAGCAATATGTTTTATTAATGTCTGTGTGAATGTCTTTAATGTCTTTTTTCTCTCTCTGTCTTTAACCAGCATGTAACTATTATTTATTTTAAAGGGGTCCCATTATGCTTTTTCACTTTTTCAACTTTAGTAAGTCTGTAATGTTGCTTTTGGAGCATAAAAAAGATCTGCAAAGTTACAAAGCTCAAAGTCCACTTCAAAAGGCGATATTTTATTTAACAGAAATTTTTTCAAAAACTACAACGAACGACTCGTTTGGACTACAACACATATTTTCCGGGATTTGTGATATCACAAATATCAACGAATGGGACGAGACCTGGTTGAGCTACACTAGAGAAGGCAATGAGTGTTATCACTATGTCGGAGACACGCTAGCTTTCCCAAGGCAGACGAACTTAGAGTGGTTACAATTATTCGGGTTTAAATCGCGTTCAAATTGACTTGATTTTGACGCAATATTTACACTGAAGCTCGCAGGCGGCTATGGTAAGGGGCATGACATTTCCCGACCAGGCGCCAAGTGCTGCCAATCACAACACACACTGGCCCAGCTAACCAATCACAGCACATTTTGTATTTCAGAAGGCGGGCCTTCATTTGATACAGGAACTATTCGAGCCGTTCATGCCAGACTGGGGAGAGAGGTATTGTAATAATGTAAAATATGTGAAAAATAATGTGTTTTTCGAACAACCTAGTATGAGAGTCTGTTCTAGTACACCCCCAAAACAAAATCATGACTTTGTAAAAGAGCATAATAGGATCCCTTTAAGAGAAACATGATTATGGCAAACTACCATAAGTGCATCTCACCTCACCAGTACACACACAGGCACTTTGCAACTGCTAGTGACTGAGTGAGTGAGTGAGTGAGTGAGTGTGTGTAAGTAGAGGAAATATCTTTTGTTGTAATTTTTGAAGGCTTGTGAAGATTGGGATCTACTTTCCCCATGTTACAGAGACAGAACTGTTAATTTTTCTTCAACAACACCTCTCATAAGATACCTGTACACTTTCCAGAACACCATCTGCTACAATTCATTATCCCACAGAGCTTGTCTAAGTACAGTGCTTTTAGAGCACCCCAAACATCACAGCAACATATAAAATATAGGGTCAGTCATGGCCTAAGGGTTGGAGAGTCGGACTTGTAACCTGAAGGTTGTGGGTTTGAGTCTCAGGTCCGGCAGGAATTGTTGGTTGGGGGAGTGAATAACCAGCACTCTCTTCCTCCCTCAATACCATGACTGAGGTGAGACACTTGAGCAAGGCACCAAACCAGCTGCTCCCCGGGCACAGCAGCAATATGGCTGCTCCATGTGTGTGATGAACGTACCTGTTTTTCTATTCTGGTGGGGAAGTAAACCTGAATACACACAGGCTCATGGGGACTCATGTCACGGTGGGGACCTAAATTGAGGTCCCCACAGGTAAACAAGCTAATAAATCACACAGAATTAAGTTTTTTGAAAATCTAAAAATGCAGAAAGTATCCTGTGACGGGTAGGTTTAGGTGTAGGGTTGGTGTAGGACAATAGAATATATGGTCTGTACAGTTAAAAAACCATTATGCCTATGGATAGTCCCCACAAGGATAGCAAACCTGACATGTTTGTGTGTGTGTGTCCACTTGGATGGGTTAAATGTAGAGCACAAATTCTGAGTAAGTGTCACCATACTTGGCAACACGTCATTAAAAAAAAAACACACTACAAGTCAAAACTATCTTACCCATCTAGTTCCAAACGGTGTCCAAGCTCAGCAGCGGCTGTCTCGTCAAAGATAACTCCAGAACTGGGTCATGTTAGACCTGTAGGTCAGTCTAAAAAGCTTCCTGTCACTGGCAGAACTAATATCTACTTAGACTACTTAGTAATGTCCAAATGTAGCTCTCTACAAATCAGAGTAGGTCCCACAAGAAGTGTCACGCCAACCTCTTACCTGAATCCACAAGCCTCTTCTTTCCTGACATTTCTCTTGCCTCAATCCAACCACACGAATTTAAAGAAGAACATCCTTCCAGAACAGTATCCTGACTCTTTTTTTCCCCACAGTGTGTGAAGCTAATGCTCTCTGCCCTGCGGCCTGCGACACCTCTGTCATAATTAGGAGGAACATCCCTCAGCCAAAGCAGGTGGAGGAGCCCCCTGGGAGAACCTGTAAGACAGTCACATTCCTGACACATGAAGAGAATGTCTTCAAGGCAGGACAGACATTCTCTGCTACAATATTACACTTTTCTCACTTAGCAATAGGACATTAAATAAAATTTACCTATTGATAAATCTGCAATTAGAAATTAACATTGGCAAACAGAGCAGGTTACTATATTATTCACAGCGTGATATATTAGATATACCTCTAATTATACACTCATATTGATGGCTTAATGTGAATAAAAGATTAAGATACCGCACCCCCCCCCCCCCCCCCCCCCCTGCCTTAGAACAGTGTGTACTGCTAAATTATAACATATTTAGAGAAGCATTTATTTAATAAACTACTGGGGTAATGCACACACATACACATTAAAATGTGTGTGTATAAGGGTAAAAGGGTGTCATTGACGTAAAATATCAAATAAAATAGTCTGTGTACATTTGCATTATGTTAGTTGACAAGTTAGTTGAATAATGACAAAGAGCTACATATTACGCTATATTATAAAATGAATTAAATATTTACCTATATTTTTAATAGATTGGATGTCACTGTACACTACCCAATAAAAATCGGTTACCCTCAGAACTGTTTTGATAGAATAAACCTCACAAATGCTCAACAGATGTTCACATAAAATGTTAAGAGTAATAAGAGCGTAACCATTCAATAAATGTCATTTTTGTCAAATGTTTGATACACTGATTCCTGCAAAAGTTAATCTTTGTGTAAATACGTTTACATAAATGTTTTATGTACATTAAAAGTCTGAGTACAAATAAAAATAACTCTTATACGCTAAAAATAGCTCAGTTAAAAATCCAAAGACATTGATAAGAGGTGAATTGGAGTTTTTTTGCATATTAACATTTGAAGTGCTATCTTACAACTGTAATGACAAATAATAATTTTCAGGACCTACCATGCCCCCAAGTTACAGGCATGCATATGTAAGGCTTGCTGCCATGAAAATTAGATAATTAACAATCTATTGTCAGTGGTGTGCCTAATGGTATGTTGTGCCATTTAATAACTCCTCTCTGCTACAGGTTCTGGTGCCATGACTGTATGATATATACTGAAAGTGCTACAGACTTTCGCCAGATGGCCAGTGTGTTTGAGTATCCGTGTGTGTATGCAAACACTCACGCTGGTTTACAGGTGTGACCTAGCAATAATTTATGGGGGGATCTTACACACCTTCCTGCTGGTTCATTCGCAGTGCTATTAACCAACCGTTTAGCACCCTTGGCACTTTGGCAAGCTGGTGCTGGCACCTCAGCCCTAGTGATGTGGGTACATTTTTCATGTCTGGGAATGATTCTGGGTTGTCTGATGACGGCTCTGTAGATAGACAAAACATTAGAAAACATTAAACATTAAATTCAACACCAGGTAAAACATGTACGTCCAAGGTACTTTGGCAAATTAGGACTCTCACATTTAAAAGGGTATAATATTCCGGGTTCAGCCTCTATATAAAATTAACATTCGCAAAGCCAAATGCGAGTGAAAATCAGCTTTGGAGAGTATTTGAAACAGTGTTACTCTACAGTTGGCCAGTTTTATTAATTCTAACAATAACTGAAAACGCACTATGGTTTAGAGTGATTATCAAGTCGCAAAGACTGCATTGTAATAATATAAATATGTAATCTGATGCGCTGCGTGAGTGAAGCATAGCACTGGGAATATTTTCGCGGTTCACAGTAAATGCTGCTCAACTCCAAGCAAGTGCTTTGAGTTACGTGCATAAAAAACTAAACCAAAAAAAACAACATGCGCCAAACATCTCAAGTTTGTAATGTGAATGGTTTATAAATCTGTGAATGGTTTATAAATCTGTTGTCAGCACAAAAGTTGTAACTTTTGAATGGTAGTATGCCTTAAAGATAGATAGACAGATAGACAGATATATATATATATATATATATATATATATATATATATAGATAGATAGATAGATAGATAGATAGATAGATAGATAGATAGATAGATAGATAGATAGATAGATCAAATCCAAATTTATTTATATAGCACAAATAAAAACAACACTAGTTGACCATTGTGCTGTACAAAGAGACAAAGGATAAATATGTATAAAGAGACAAAAGAGAACAAAAAGACCGCAAAGCAATGATATAGGGAGTTTACATAAAAAAACATAAGAAAATTCAACTTTAAAAATCAAAAACAGTTGTAAGTCTGAGAGAAAAAGTCAGACTCTTTGGATATTAATCTTATGGTTAGAGGGAGACTATTCCACAATTTTTGGACCGACAATAGAAAAGGCTCGGTCACCCCTCAACTTAAGTCTAAATCTTTGTTGAGATTACCTTAATGTTCGAGTTATTTAGATTCAAAAGATCTGAGAGTTATTTTGGAGCTAATCCATTCAGAGCTTTAAAAATAAAAAGCTGAATTTTGAAATCAATCCTATAACAAAAAGAGTGTAATATTGGGGAAATATGATCAAATTTCCGAGTACGAGTCAAAAGTCTGGTGGCTTCATTTTCAACCATCTAAAGATGACTAATATTGGATTGACTCATTCCATATATAAAGAGAATTACAATAGTCAATAGTCAAATGCATGAATCACTCTCTCAATCTCTGCCAATGTTAAGAAACTCTTAGCTTTAGACAATAATCTTAACTGGAAAAAACTGCATTTAATACAGTACAGTATTTATCTGTTTATCAAATTTGAGGGCGGAGTCAAAAATAACACCCAAGTGTTTCACAGCGTGTTTTACATGGGGGACCAAATCTCCCAGTTCGCCATCAAAAGCACCTGGCACACCTGTGGGTCCAAACAGAATAACCTCAGTGTTGTTCTCGTTAAGATGCAAAAAATTTAAAGAAAACCAGGACTTAATATCACACAAGTATGCTGATAATGAGCTTAAGCCTTTTTTGTAATTTTCCTTTAAGGGAAAATACATTTGTGTATCGTCAGCATAAAAGTGAAATGACACCAAATGTTTCGAAAGAATAGTGCCCAAAGGAAGCATATACAACGAGAACAAAACAGGGGCCAGAATGGAACCCTGAGGGACTTCATAGTCCAAAACAGAAACAGAAGAAGAAAACCCCTCGAGACAAACAGAAAAGGTTCAAACCCACAACCTTCATTCAGATAGGACTTAAACCAATTTAGAGCACACCCTTCAATACCCACACATTGTTCACAAGTCGTGAAATAAGAATTCTGTGATCCACAGTATCAAAGGCAGCACTTAAGTCTAAGAGTAGGAGCATCACAGAATGCGAGTCAAGAGACAGCAAAATATAATTAAAAACTTTTAATAAAGCTGACTTTATTATAGATAGATAGATATAGATAGATACTATGTTAGTGAATTTATATACTGTAAATGGTAAAATACACAAAAATATAGGTAAAAAGTTAACCAAAGGAGGAAAGGGATAGCATGACCAAATTCCTCATGTACGATCAGATCCTTATGAAAGATCTATTTTACCATGAAATGCCTCAGGATAACATCTCCACAAAAGCCAAAATGGTTCTTTGGCATCTATATAATTCCACAAATACAAAAGCACCGTTTTGAAAAAAAATGTCTTGATTGAATTGAGCAAATGTCCAGCACAATTGTGTCCTGAGAAACCCAGGAGGGAAAATAGTGAACTGAGCCATCACAATCATCAAGCTCTGATCATTTATATTCTCATGCTTGTCTCTGGTGAGCAATCTCTGTGTTATAATGCAGTATGCCAAAGCAACCTCGCCCTGTGCCGGCAAACACATTATTACTCTGTTCCATTGACAAATGATCTCGCCGCACAACACTGAAAGGGGGCCAGGTGGTGAGGACAGCTGTTAATGTTTGCTTTTAGATTTGGATATACAGCTAGCGTGGCTTGCCCAAAGACAGATCAATCAATGCTGTGTAGGGGACGGCGGTCAAAGGCTAAGATGGACCTTTCCTTAAGCCTGTCTCCACAAGCAAGTGTATTAGAGTTGCTGGGACTGAGGGCCAGAGTGAAGCTAATGAAAAGCATGGAGGGATGGCTTTTTGGCACAGGTCTGTAATTGCAGTCTCGGAGAGGGCAATGTAAAAAAAAAAAAAAAGCAAGTCTTTCTTGGAGCAGGCCATGGGGAATGGAGTCCATGGATTTTTATCCAGGGCGATACAGGCTTTCAGAAATGAAGGTGTTTGTTGAAGGAAGTAGTCTGTGGAAAAATGTTTAATTCAACACATACCTTGGTTTCTCTCCTTTTTTTTTTTTTTGCTATGGTCTCTTATCCTCTGTCTAGAGTTCACTAGGGTCAAAATCTTTTGTATTAGTTAGACTCACCCCTGTCACACAATCATCAGATCTCTGTAAGAGGGCAGTGGCATTTGATCTGCTGTGTGATTCAGCAGGATTCTTTCTGACATTCTCTATCCCTGCTCCTCACATTCTTGTTCATCGTCTGATTGATTTGGTCATCTAATCTCTGTTGAACTGAGTGTAGAATGAAAGCTATGATTAAAGAGTTCCCCTGTGAGAGCTGCATCAGCTCAGAGGTCAGGTGCTGGTTTGCAGGAGCAAAATCAGTTGTTGACTTGCTGCATTCGGCTTCATCTCACTTGGCCTGTGTTTGGACTGGCCAATAACCAAGCTCAGTTACCCAGCGACCTCCTCTGGGACAAAGGGAGTGCCTGGAAAAAAGAAGAGTCCTTTGGGCAATTATGTGAAAATGGAAAAGAAAGGAGATACTTTTCCCCCCAGCCATACTCCAGCTACAGCTTCATAGTAGTGGTGATACAGTATATATACTGCATAAATGTGCCATGCTTCTTCAAATGGAATAGCAAAAATAGTAATTGTCATGCCCCAAACCAATGACATTAGGTTGAGCCAGTGTTGCTGTGTCAGGCTGAATGAGACCACATTAGACCCGATTAGATCTGATCAAACCTGAATAGACCTTATCAAACCTTTTAAGACCACTTCAAACATCATTATTCCTGATCAGACTCCATTAGATTAGATCTTACCCCATTAGACCTCATGAGACACATTAGACCTAGTTCAGGCCATGTTAGATGGATAGATGTGCTGTTGTGGTTCATTGTGGAGTATTTCAACCCGTTACTGGGAGTTTCTCAGGATTGTCAGGGTCTCCTGACTGCTTACTTCTTAATGGCTGCTAAAGTGTTTTCGTTGCCTGCTAAGTGTCATTCATTCATAAATGTTTTTTTTTTTCTATGAAGTGAACTTGTTAGTGAAGGTTTCGTGCATCAACAGACATATTATAATTTCACATGATTATTTTTCACCCTCACTCTGACCCCTGGAATTAAATTTTTGATAAGGTCCTTATGTAATAATAATAATAATAACGTCTAGGTTACTTGTGTAACCCTCGTTCCCTGAAGGAGGGAACGGAGACGTTACGTCAGTGACTGACGAATTGGGATCTCGCCTGAGAGCCCAATCACCTTCGAGTGTTAACTAAACAAGCCAATGACAGTTGGCGTGCGTACGCGAGAGCTCGTCGGCTGCACGATTGAGCTCGCTTAGGATGTGAATGGCGCGAAGTGACCTCAGATGCTTCTGACTCCAGAGGAGGAGATGGCGGGCGAGTTGCGACATGCGACGGGAGCGTAGACCGCCCTGGTGGTTGATGTACGCAACGGTCGCAGCAGACGAGAACTTACAGGCTGAACTCAACCCGGGAGGCCGAACGTCCCAGGGTGGGGTCTGAGTGCGCGGCGCGCCACTTACCTGGCTCCACTGCTGGGCAGGGGGCTCGTGAGGAGGCGTAGCGTCCTTGAACTGAACCCTGCTGCCCATTAGCGAAGGGAGAGGGGGCCGGCTGTGTGGAGACTGGGTCTCGTGCACCGCCGTCCTCACCCTCTTGGGACCCGGAGGCAAAGGAAACTGCTCTTTTATTGAAGTTTTGGGTACCACTGGCTGGGTAGCCGGTTTCAGCAGCCTGGATGGCAACCCCCGCTGATACGCCGTCACACCAACGCCAGCTTTTTCTCTCGAACACCCGCGGAGATTCGTCCTGTAGAAGGCTCGGCTCCGAAGCGAAAAGCTGATGTGCGTTTGCACGCGCTCTCCTTTTATACCCGCGCTGCGGGGCGGGGTGCGCGTGGCGAAACACGCACGCCAACTGTCATTGGCTTGTTTAGTTAACACTCGAAGGTGATTGGGCTCTCGGGCGAGATCCCAATTCGTCAGTCACTGACGTAATGTAGAACGTGACTGACTGAATGGGAAACTATGTTATGATTATCTAAACTTTCACCATGTGAATGAGTAACAAAAGGCAAAACAAACAAACAAACAAAAAATAGTTCAATGGTAGTTTTTACATACAAACACAAACAATATGTGATAAGGTCATGTATCAAACATATGTGGTATTATCTTACCACACACACTAAAAAGTGTGTACTGTCTGAAAAGCAAAGTACAAACTTTTATACCTGGTCTCATTGTTTATACGTAGGTAGTAGTACATAATGTTTACTTGCACAAAACATACATTTTTGTAAGTTTTTATTGATGCTGAAACGTACTATTTGGACGTATTTCAACGTTTAAAATGTAAAAGCTGCTATGTATTTTAGCCAAAAAAAAATAAAAATTTACAAATCATTTATATCATTAAGATATTTGTATCAATGCATTTTTATAATTTTATCGATAAGCGATTTTGATTTCTAGACCCCTTAACCTACCCCCAAACCTAAACTTAACCATTTTATAGCGAATATAAAAAAATATATCAAATGTAATTGATCGAAATACGCAGGAAATATCCAAATTTAGTAACAATATAGCATTAAAAGTATATTTTTTATAGTCGCTAATCCCACTCCTACCTCTAAACCTAACCATAACTATTTATTAAAAATATTTGTCATTTATTGTCATGGTTATTTTTGTATTTAAAGTGCACTTTTTTTCTTTTTGGAATTTTCAGTGTAAATGCAATACTCACATTATTTATACTACAAAATGTCATAGAATAGTGCATAAGTACGCGATTTGGGACGCACCTTATGATTCAAACCTCACCAGAAACATGGCATGTTGCAATCTGTGATGAAGCAGTCGTAAAGCTTTTTGAAGTGGTAATTTTGGAATTTGTAACGAGCTCGTCAGCGCAAGTTTTGCTGCTTGTCGCTGCTCAGGATGGAGATGAAAATCACTGAATAAAAGCTTGAGTTTGGGACTGTTCCTCACAGTCGAATGGATTCTGCAGATTTGGATTACAGTGCACGAATAAAATTGATTCGTTTTGTAATTATGTTGCGTTTTTTTGGTGTATTCTATTTTATGGTTCTGTTGTCAGTCTCAACATGTCGGAGAAAACGCCTTTTGTGTCCCACGGCAAGCACAGCAAATATGACATGATAAATAATTGTTAAACGATTGCAGAAATGTTATTCATTTTAAGGGTTTAAAGTGTTGTCTTGTTTAACATTTTGTATTCTTCGAAACTAATTGGCAGTAGAAAACACACAGAACAAAATGTTATTTCATATTAAGTAAATTAGTAAACTTCATTTAATAGTGCAACTGAAAACATGAAACCATTGATATGACAACTGAATACAATAGAACAAAATGCTAATGTCGTGATTTCAGTATAAGGATTCACTTGTAAATATGTAAAGTTGTTCATACGTAAATAATTTACGCTTTAGGTGTTGTCAATTTGTCAGTATTGTACATTAACATGTTGTAAATATGTCAGTATTGTAAGTTTAGATGCTCTAAAACAGTATTGTACATTTTAATGTACAAGTAAATGTATGTTTTGTTGAACCACATTTTACGTAAAATACATAAGAATTCTCATGAGATCACGTTAAAATAGCTTGCCAATTTGGTCACAGTCACTCTTTACAAAGTAGCCTACTCTGAATAATTTTATTTCAATTGAGCAAGTAAAATCTAGTTTTCCACAATGACTGCTTGCGTTCCATCTATGTGGAATTTTCCAGAATCCATGCGAAATGCGACACAATTTAATTGAAATGTTTATGCAAAACTGACCATACAAAAGATGATCAGAGAGTTTATGTAGACACTGCTGAGCTTGAGTACTCAAACGCACACAGTAATGTGACATCAAACCAGCCTGAGAATTGCACAGTCCCAATCCTCCTCCTCATCTCCTTTTCAAACTTTTTCATTCAGAAAAAAGAGACACATTCAAAGTGAGTTTGGTCCTCTTGACATTATGAGGTTAAGCACAAAGAGAAAGCTATTCGGGCTTAGCTGTGGTCTAATATGGGAATGAGAGCATGAAAGACGTTTCTAATCTGCTAATGCAAAAATCACATTAACTTCCCTAATTCATTTTTGCCACAGCGATGGGAAATTAAAGGCTACAACTCATGGACCTTTAACAGTGAGCTGTGGACATTTTCAAGCTGTTTTGAAGCGTAGAGGATGTGAAAGTGTTTTGTTGTTTGTTATTTTGGCAGTTGGCAGAGTCTGTGAGAACACAACTTCACAGGAGCTCATATGGCAGGGGATAATCAATGGGAGGCTTTACTGTGTGATGAGACATAAACATTGTTGGGGTGTATGTATGTTTATTTCAAACTGGGTACCTCTCACTGCTTATGACTTGCTACATCTCATAGGACCAACGTGAACAAAATCAAAACTATCTTTGTCTTATTTAACTGTGATTTAAAAAAAATAGTCCCAAACTATGGTTTAAAAATATGATAAAAAATACAAAAACAATCACTATGTGTAAAAAAATAAAAAATAAATGTTTGCTAATGAAACCATCATGGACTATAGCCAATCGTGTTGAAGTTCTTAGTGATTCTCCTTTGTGGCAGGAAAAAGTAATTAAAAAGCAAGTCTGGAGAACCATTAAGCTTGTCAAAAGGGGGTGGAGCCACTGTAATTATCTGCGCTAGAAAAAGGCACAGAAGTCACCCAACAAACATTCTGAAGTTTTTTGGGTTTTGAGACAATGGGATTGATGGATTTTGATAGTGTTGGATTGTTTCTGCTTATTGTAGTTGGCTCATCTTTGGCACAGTGGCCAGGATTTCAACAAGGCATGGATCCAATAAGATTTCTACAGCAACAGACTCCTTCTTTTGCTGCTCGGCCGGCTGTCCAAAGTCCACAGGCATCAGCTTTTTTTAGGCTGCCTGTAATAAGGCCTACTAGGGTAGAACCATGGAAGCTTCAAGAACCTGGAAGTAGTCAGTCCAAACAGCTAATGCAGGCTCCTATGGCACCTCTGACCTGGCATTTTCCTGTAGTGCCAGAAGAACCCCATCAGCCAGCTGTGCCTTTTGAGTTGCGTGTACCGAACCCTGCACAGAGTATTGCCGCACAATGTGGGGAGAGCTCTGTGCATGTGGAGGTTAAGAAAGACTTCTTTGGTACTGGTCAGCCAGTGAATCCTTCTTTTCTCAGCTTAGGAGGCTGTGCCGCTGTAGGGGAGAATCCAGAAGCTCAAGTGTTTATCTTTGAGTATGAGCTCCAGGCATGTGGCAGTTCTTTGACCGTAAGTAGCTGCTTATGAGTTTCAATTGTATCAATTGAGGGTAAAAGCCAGGTTACTGCACATTCTTTCTTGATCTGATTTCAGATGACTGAAGATGAGCTGGTCTATGAGTTCACCCTCTTTTATACTCCTGAGGCTTTAGTGGGAACTCCCATTGTAAGAACTGATGCAGCAGCTGTTGGAATTGAGTGCCACTATTCAAGGTAAAAACAAGGGGTGTTTAAGCAGGTTCACAACCGGCTAATTAATTTTTATCTGTTTAGGTTGCACAATGTAAGCAGCAGTGTTTTGATGCCCTCTTGGCTTCCTTTTGCTGCTACAAAGGTTGCAGAGGACGTTTTGGTGTTCTTTTTGAAGCTCATGACGGGTAAGTGTTTAAGAGTTCGTTTTAGAATGTCTCTAAAATATCACTGACACCCCCTTTTTCTTTTCCACCCGCAGATGACTGGATGTTTGAGAGGCCAGCCAATCAATATTTCCTAGGGCAGGTTCTGAAGCTTGAAGCTTCTGTGAAGCAGTACAACCATGTTCCTCTGCGCATCTTTGTGGATGGTTGTGTGGCTACTGCGGTCCCTGATATAAACTCTGCTCCAAGATATTCTTTTATTGAGAACCATGGGTGTGTAAGGATTAGTTGCTTGACCTCCCATGTGTTGCCAGAGACTAAATATTTTCCTTTGCTTTTAGGTGCCTGGTTGATGGAAAGCTTACTGGTTCTACTTCCAGTTTTATGCGTCGAGTTCAGAATGACAAACTGCACTTTCATTTGGAGACTTTCAGATTTCAGCACGCAAATAGTGGCCTGGTATGTAGTGATACTGTAGTTCAGATCTAAGAACTGATTGTTCCCCTGCGTGCAAAATGTTTCGCTTCAAATTTGTTTTGTAGGTCTATATCACATGTGCTTTGAAGGCAGTTATGGCTTCAACCCCAATAAGTCCAGAGAACAAGGCTTGCTCCTTTGCCAATGGGTATGTGCTGACTAAGTTTTCACTAGGGCTGTAACTCTTCATTCAACAAGATTCGGTTTTCGTGTGGGTTTTGTCTGGGTAGTTTATTTTTATTTTTTTATAAATTTAAAACCCTCAAGTATTTTACACAAGAAATATTTATGAACAAACTAAGGCTCTGTCTGTACTCTTTCCATTTTTAAATGGGGAGGCAACCACTGGATTTTAATCATGACCCCAAACAAAAATGCATCTGAGTAGTTTAATCTAAATTGGACTAATTTCAAAATTTGACTTTAGTCTTATGAATCTATACTACATAAAACATTTCTGAACAAAACCGCAGACAAGCTGAATGAGATGCAGATTCAGTCTCTGACAGCAGGTGGTGCTTATGAACCGCAGTGATGCAGCGTTTCCTGGGTTACCGCTGTAAACTAAGCAGCGCTGTGCTTATGATCACTATAATATGCATTGTTCAGAGGCAAGATTAAAAGAAAATGCCACCAACTTCTCAAAAGTGAGTCCGATCCAATCATATAAATGCCAATTGTATTGCTACCACCCCCCCTACCCTACAAGTCTCCACTGATCTGAATCCTCACATATTTGACTGGCTCTCGGTTATCGTTACATCCCTACTTTTCACAAGGTGTTCAGAATGATTTACACTCTGCTGTTTTATAGATGGCTTTCTGCAGATGACAATGACCAGGTGTGCATGTGCTGTGATACCACATGTGGCTCCAGCAGGAAAGGGGAAGCACTGTCTGATTCAGGTGAAGGCGTGTTCTAAGGTCTTTATGACTTTGCTCTATAGTTAAACCTATGACGATGGTTTTTCTTTTTTCTCCTCCCTCTACACTCCAAGGCCTGGTTTCAGAAGGGAAAGCATCCATTGGCCCTATTGTAGTCTCTAATTGATGTGGATTGTAAGAAGTGGCCAATAAAGACCTGGAATGGATACTGTGGCACGTCTTCTATTCTTTCTAGAGTGGTTTCTTTAGAGCGTGGCATGGTTATGATCTTGCACCTGCATCCCAAAAGTGATTAAGTGACACGACTAGTTTCTTTATCAACGTCAATTTAGGCAGATGCCAACCTAGATCAGATGTGACATGGCCTTATTTGACATTAATGAGGGGAATAACAAACTGATGAAGACTGCATTTTGAACAATGGGTTCATTTGCAGGAAGGGATTGGAATTATCCCAGTTGGCCTAACTATGCCCTAAAAGTGAGTAAGTTTTGGGGCATTCAAAGAGGTCACAAATTTGACACCGTGGAACACTTTAGTTACATGCGTCTTGGAACCTTAAACATGCTATTACATTTGTTGTTGCACCACACTTAAGTGACTAAAAGGTTTTTCTTGATCCTATTGGCGAGAAGTAGCATGGGGAGGGGGGGAGAGAAGTAATGTTCTTGCCTACTCGTGTGGGTTATTGGTGCCGTCAATCGATTTTAAAAGAAAGCTAATTGCAGTCTTTGAAACTAATCTAATTTAAGTTAACTTTAAAATCATATATTCCCAAACCCATTATATTGTCTGTTTAGCAGACATCACAGCAGCTGGGTTATTTTGGCTGCTTTTAAGAGCTGCTGCTGAACATGATGTGGATCTGACTTTTTTTGTTTTGTTTTTTTTCACACACCTCTTTACTTTTCTGACACTTCACTTGAATCAGGTGTTCAGTGAGGGAGACTGTGCTGGGGTGCTCCAGGACAGTTTTGAAAACCACTGAATTTCAGAGACATGTTTTTAACAAATTCACGGTTTAAAAAAAAAAAATTGGAATGAGCTATTTACTTAAAAAAAAAAAAGGTAACCTTACACATATTGGAGTAGTTTTTGTAAGGCTTTTTTTTTATTATTTTTTTTTTAAATGGAATCTACCCGAATAAAAGTACGATCTCCTAAATTTAGTTGAGACAATGTATTTAATATAATTAGTGAAATGTGCTCATTTATTTTAAGTTGATTTTCAAAAGTGTTTTTTTTTTTTTTTTTTTTTGGAGTGAGGCCTGTTTGTGTTTGACAGTTACTTTATACATTTAAAAGACCGTATACAGCTCAAGTAGGAAAATACTTGAACAGTACTGCACTAGCAAAGCTACTGCTCATTGAACCAGGCTTAATGCCTTGGAGTAATATCCATAAGCTCTACTCCTCTGCACAAAGGTAACGATTGCACTGTGCGATGGAAACTTCAACGTAGCAAACTTTCAAATGTTAAACATACTTTTATAAAGAAAATCTCTTTGGATTTGAGACTTTAGTCTTTGCAACTTTACAGATCTTTATGCACCAAGTGCTTGTAATACTCCAAAGAGAAAGGGAAAACTTGAAATCGCATCATATGACTTTTTAAATAGGTAGCCTTTTTACCTTAATTTTTGTAGTTTAATCAGTTCCTCAATTCAAGCCTCAAAACTGCTCAAGTTTCCATTAAAAAAAAAATTAGGAAAACACATCTCTTGGTTTTAAGTCCTCAATATTTTCTATACAACACTGAACCACAATTTCTTTAATGAAATATACACATTATTTTTAATTATCACCTTAATTTTTTTGATAAATTACGAGACCCATGATTCATTTTTTAGTGTATGCTTGCATGCACAGTTTTAAGGCAGCTTTAAATCAACTTTTTGGTAACTTCATGACATAACTACGACATGTTCTTAGTTTCTTTTGTTCTTTAATATGAAAGGCTACATCATGTGCCGCCACATTTGTGTGTGAAATTGAAGAGCATGTGCTACAAAAAAATTTCATGTACAGTATAACGGCTACCAGAACAGGAAAACATTTGTTTTTACTGACATGGCCCGACAACATCTCATCTGACCGCAGTTCACTGTTGTTCTATTGAAGCTCCTCATCAGCCGTACCTTTTCCGCGCTCCTTTGACTATCGCCTGGCGCTGAGGAGAAATTGGAGTTGGAGTACATCAAATCTCCCATTTGATGTAGTCGTAAAGACATTCTGCATCTAAATAAACAATTCTTGTCAAGAAAAAGAGATAGAAGTAGCAGTGAGTGGGGTGGCCAACCCTAGCCCTGCCCCTGAGTTAATTGCTTTAAATATTTTTTACGTGTTAAACTGAAGAAAAAAAATTATAATCGTATGCGTTAAAGTGTTAATTTTAACAGCACTTATTCAAATATAACTTCCACTCAAATATATCTTCTAGTGAGATGACAGTTCTCTCTGGTGACTTATGCCAGGCTTATTCTGTTCTACAGTTGCCTGCAAACTCACATTTGGTTCTTCCAGTTGACAACTAATGACCCCACTCTAAATTTTATTTCTTTGATGATAAGGAGTTAAATTCAGATACCCAATACAAAAGAAAATACCTGTCTCTACTTCCACTTCATCACAACTTTAATATTTTTGTCTGACCATATAACATGAACTGAATGAAGTAGATTTTCAACATTCAAGCTGCAACCTTACATTTTATTTTATTTTATTTTATTCCCTGGAAATAGTAAGCCATCCTAGTATCTATGGGATACTCATTTCAACATA
The DNA here is from genome assembly GCF_001515645.1 of Sinocyclocheilus grahami. Classification (NCBI taxonomy): domain Eukaryota; kingdom Metazoa; phylum Chordata; class Actinopteri; order Cypriniformes; family Cyprinidae; genus Sinocyclocheilus; species Sinocyclocheilus grahami. Next base: position 475,212 of record NW_015505709.1, read on the forward strand.
CAGCACTTCAAATCTTTTTAGAGTGAAGCTTACAATCCCATTGTACTTGCTTCAAGCTCTTGGCTGCCAAGATCATGAAACTAACTATTTAAGAAACATTTAGAAACCAAAAACATATTTTGCATATTGCTGGACTATGATTTTATGGTTATATTTATTAAAGTCTGAATTAAAGAACATGATTGTTTACTTTTGTCAAATAAACTATTTAGGGACTTTATTGTTTCACTGCTTGATGTCCAATAGACCGTTTGATCCAGAAGCAAAACAAGTGAGCCACCTGGATCTAGGTTGTACTCGTTTGGGGCATCCAAAACCTTTAATGAAACAGGTCTGGAAAATCATTGAGCTTGTCAAAAGGGGGCAGAGCTATTTTAACCCTCTGGGGTCTGAGGGTGTTTTGGGCCCTGGAGAAGTTTTGACATGTCCTGACGTTTGTGCTTTTTTCAGTTGCTAATAAACATTTTAATGACTAAGTTTAGTAGCACCATAATCAGCACAAACTGGGCTACAATAATATGTGAGCAGCATGTATGTATGTGATTGTGTTTTTGAGAAAACAACGTTTATGCGTGCTTAGTGAAAAACTAAAATTTTAAAGTCACTGAAATAAGGCCATAAAACACATACAGAACATTTGTTGTTCTTGAAAAAGGCATCAGAGAAGTCCAGTAGTTATTCTGAAGGTTTCAGGGTTTTTTTTAACAATGAGGCTGGTGGTTTTTAGTTGTGTTGGATTGTTGTTGCTTATTGCAGTTGACTTGAGTTTGGCACAGTGGTCAAGATTTCAACAAGGCCAGGATCCACTAAGATTCCAACAGCAACAGTCGCCAGTTTTAGCTCCTCAGCAATCTGTTCAAGATCCAAAGGCATCAACAACTTTTCGGCCTCCAAGACCTGCAATGAGGCCTGCTGGGGTGGATGCACGGAAGCTTCAAGAACCTGGAAGTAGTCAGTCCAAACAGCTTATGCAGGCTCCTATGGTGCCTTTGATCTGGCATTTTCCAGTAATGCCAGAAGAACCCCAACAGCCAGATGTGCCTTTTGAGCAGCATGAACCTGTAGCTCCCCAGAGTGTTGCAGCACAATGTGGGGAGAACTTTGTGCATGTGGAGGTTAAGAAGGACTTCTTTGGTGCTGGTGAATCCTTAATTTCTCACTTTAGGAGGCTGTGCAGCTGTAGGGGAGGATCCAGAAGCTGAAGTTCTTATATTTGAGTATGAGCTCCAGACATGTGACGGCTCGCAGTTGACTTGAGTTTGGCACAGTGGTCAAGATTTCAACAAGGCCAGGATCCACTAAGATTCCAACAGCAACAGTCGCCAGTTTTAGCTCCTCAGCAATCTGTTCAAGATCCAAAGGCATCAACAACTTTTCGGCCTCCAAGACCTGCAATGAGGCCTGCTGGGGTGGATGCACGGAAGCTTCAAGAACCTGGAAGTAGTCAGTCCAAACAGCTTATGCAGGCTCCTATGACACCTTTGACCTGGCATTTTCCAGTAATGCCAGAAGAACCCCAACAGCCAGATGTGCCTTTTGAGCAGCATGAACCTGTAGCTCCCCAGAGTGTTGCAGCACAATGTGGGGAGAACTTTGTGCATGTGGAGGTGAAGAAGGACTTCTTTGGTATTGGTCAGCTGGTGAATCCTTCATTTCTCACTTTAGGAAGCTATGCAGCTCTAGGGGAGAATCCAGAAGTTGAAGTTCTTATATTTGAGTATGAGCTCCAGACATGTGACGGCTCTCTTGTGGTGAGTGGCTGCATGTAGGTCTGTTGTAGAATTTGTGTAAATGTCAGGTCTGTCCAATAATTCACCACTTAAGCTCATTATCAGTCATCTGAAAGCAGTATGTGTATACATTCAACCTCCTCTATACTCCTGTGGCTTTAGTAGGAACTCCCATCGTAAGGGCTGATGTAGCAGCTGTTGGAATTGAGTCCCACTATTCAAGGTAGTAAACTACTTTGTCTAAGAATTTGACCAAAACTGACACTTAATCCTCTTTTACTTCTCCCAATAGGTTGTATAATGTAAGCAGCAATATCTTGTTGTTGGGTTGCTTTTGCTGCAACTAAAGTTGCAGAGGAAGTTCTGGTGTTCTCCTTGAGGCTCGTGACTGGTAATATGTATTTTAAGGTTTATAACTTTTGTGACTAGGTAGTGTTGCCAATGTGACTTTCATTTCAGAGGACTGGATGTTTGAGAGGCCATCCAATCAGTACTTCCTAGGGCAATTCCTGAAGCTTGAAGCTTCGGTGAAGCAGTACAACCATGTTCCACTGCGCATCTTTGTGGATGGTTGTGTGGCTACTGCAGCCCCTGATGTGAACACCACCTCTCCAAGATATTCCTTTATTGAGAACCATGGGTTAGTAAAGAACCGCGCAAACTCCCGATTACAAACAGAGCCTAAATTTTGTCGTGGTGTTTCAACCCCCCTGGCTGTAGTTCTGTGGGTGAGTTCTGAGTTGTTTTACTGATCATGTGTCGTTCTGTAGGTGTACTTCACCTGTGCTCAAGGCTGTCGTGGCCTCAACCCCCACATGTCCAGAGAACAAGGCTTGCTCCTTCATAAATGGGTGCACTTGTTTTATTTATCCTTTTAATTTGTATCATGAGGTGTTCAATTTTGTAAAAAAAAAATCTGTAGATGACAATGATCAAGTGTGTGTGTATATGCTGTGACACCACGTGTGGTCTCGGCAGAAAGGGACAAGCACTGTCTGATTCGGGTAACCTGAATCAAAGAACAACTTCGGTAACCTGAAAAGTGTACTTCAACTTCTCACCTTGTCACTTGTTTTCAGGTCTGGTATCGGAAGGGAAAGCAACCATTGGCCCCATTGTGATTACTCACTGATGTATTGTGAATGATGAGAAGTGCCAATAAAAGTGTTCATTGGCGTGGGGGGGGGGGGTTTCCCCTACAGTACCTGGGTTTTACACTAGCTACAAAGTTTGATATTAGCACTAAATCTGCGGTTCATGGACTCAATGATTAACTTTTAAGATCAGTATGTGCCATGGGGGTGGATGGTAAATGGGGCTTTATGTACATGGTGTATTAACATATTCTTAAAAGTCAGAGCTACCTGGTAAAGCCTCTCACCAATGCTATGGGAGCTCCCTCACCCTTGATTGGCAAAAATTAAACCATTAAAATGTACCCTCAGCAACAGTCAAAGAGTCTGCCTTCAATAAGTTGTTCAATGAGGTAAATTATTGTGCCATGCATGATTGTGCATTCAGCCCAATTTCATTGGCTGTTTTTGTAGTTCCTACGACACGTATGATCTCACAAAGTCCTGCAATAATGCTGTTTGACCAGATCTAATCCAATAGAAAAAGACATTCTTATAACAATATGACCGCATCCAAAAGCTTAAGCAGCAGACTTGTTGTATCAGACTACTACTTCTAAGACCTCATGTTTTAAAGGTCTACTAAACAGAGAGCTTTTGTTTTATCTAAGTGAATATTAAACTATATATATATATATATATATATATATATATTTTTTTTTTTAGCTAGAAATGACATCAAAAGTGGAAAGTTGATCAATATCATAGACTGTGAAAGATGCATCTTTGCTGCCTTTAAAAATTGATCGGCTGATGATCTAATTTGACAGGATGTGACAATCTTTGGTTTCGGACATGCTTTGTTGCTTTCCTACCTCTGTATGCCACTTGTGGAGGCAACATTGTTCCGCTTTCGGGCACAGGCAACATGGGATTGCAAGCAAAGCAGAACAAATAGAAAGTGGAAAGGTTTTTCAAAACTACGAGCAAAAAAGGCTGTCATGTGTAAAGGCCCCAATGAGAGCGGTGAGAAAACAGCAGTTAAGAAAGCATCTGATCATAGTGAAATGTTTGCACCAGCTCTGCAGTTCAGCACTCCAGTCAAGCCATGTCATGATTATTTATGTAACATTTTATGCAATAGACTGCTTTTAAGCAAGCAGCTATACATTATTAAACAGGATGTGTCACTTTCAGTTAGAATTACAACTTAATTTTCACCTATAAAGCTAGCTAATGTTAAACCTTTTTGTTAGTGATTGCAGATTGTTTGGTTTGTGCAGATTAAAGCTTAATCTAGCTCAGGACAGTTTTGATTATAACATTATACAATAGTTTTTCATACAGTTAATTAAATTGAGAATGAAAATGTCATCTCATTTTGTGTACCAAATAATTTTGATTTGTATAGTAACAAAATAATTGTATAATAATTGTAGTTGTATAATAGTAATAATTGTTTGACATTTTCAAAAGTGATTACCTTGTTTTATTTATTAGTAAGAAAATATAACTTGATATTTTAACTAATAAAGTGAATATCTTTACTGTGCAATAAAAGCAGAATAATTAAAGCCTAACAATTAATCCGTGAAATAATTGATAATTCTTTGATAAATCATTCTAATAATCGTTAGATTAATTGATTATTAAAATAATAGTTTGTTTCAGCTCTATTGCTAAAGTTGCCACAATTAGTATAAATAATTAAGGGACTCTTGGCCATTTACAAATACTAGGGCTGCTTTTTAAACATTTCTCATACTTACATGGATTTACACAGAGACAAAGTATTTCATTTTTCAATATAGGATTATCCTGTATTATATGATGATGGGTGGCCAGGCAACTATACAGAATAAGCTTCATGAGAAACTCCTATTTTGGTTGTTAGCCATTAAAACATTATTAATCACACAGACTACTATTATCTTTGAGTGGCCTATTACAATTTTGGACTGCTTCCAATCTAGACTAACCAAACTTTATCCAACATTTCTTGGCCACCTCCGCTTGGGAAAATCGAATTCCAGATAATGTCTTTCGATAACACCATCATGATTAAATAACACCACCACCGTTAAACACTGAAACAGAACAGAATTTCATTTCATTCTGAAATGTTTTTTCAAGGTGTAAGATAAGAGAGTGTTCATGGGCCTAATTTTCCTGGCACTTGAATTAGACAGTCATGGTGCTGATGAAAGATCTGAATTTGTGTGTTGGTGTGTAGGTGACAATCACCTGTAAGCTCATGAGAAATCAGGATGGGATCAGATAAAAGACTTGGGGTGTGTAACACTCCCTGTCTCACCTGTATCATTTCACCAAAATGTGTAATACTTAAGAATTGCCATGACAGTGTGTTGTATCCTAGTACCTAATTTGAAAACAAATGACTTCTTGGAACATTTGGTTGCTAAATTATTTCTTTTGTTAACAAGGTTTTGTACTTCACTCGTGTCCGACTATCCATGTAAAACGGCAACCTTTACACGTGCACAAAAATGATTGTACCTCATGTGGTACTCTGCCATGGTGGTGGCGATGACTGGCACAGTTCTACAGTGGAGCCCACATCAATGCAGGCTCAGCAAAAGTGGGCATCAAGTGCACATAGCAAAGAAGTCACTCATTAGCACTCTTCTGAAACCTAAAAAGACAAATGGGGTAGTCTATGATCATGTGACCTTGGTGTGAATGTGTCCGTGAAATACACACACATCAAGTACATCATTTGGGACAGGGCCTGTCTGCATAACTTGATATCAGACACTGGAATCACTTTTCTCCTCCTAAGGGGTGAAGTAACTGTTTGATCCAGAAAACATTTGGCACCATCTTGGTCTCTGTATCCATCTCTTTCTCCCATCTGTCTCTGACTATGTCTTTTTAAATAGTTAGAATCACAGATACTGAACATGATAATGATCATGCATTTTTCAGTGTCATGATAACAGATAACATATTGGAATATGAACAAGTCGAGGTATTTCTCTGTCATATTCTTCTTTTGTGTGACATGTTATTCATAATTGCACATTGTGCCCAGTATTTCACTGCAAAAAACTGTTATTCCAGCATAGTCTCATTGTTTTACGTACTGTAGGTATGTGTACATAACATTTACAGGTACAAAAACACACCTTTCTGTGTTTCGGTTGATGCTGAAATGTACAATATGGACGTAGCATTCAAAACATAAGCAGTGTTACATATTTACAGCTATAGAAGCATTTTTTTTTAAATGAAACCTTTATATCGTAAGTACAATTAATACTACATTTGTACAATTTTATAGATTTAACCTTCCTTAACTCTATCTCCAAACATAAACATACCCATTTTTCAACAATAATAAAAAGAAAAACCAGGAAGCAAATGCATACAGTGACAATTTTTTTAGTTACAATATATCAATACATCAGTGGCGAGCAGTGACTTTTTAATAGAATATGCTACATAATTGAATATAATACGACAAATAAGACTCCAAGGCCGGTGTTGATTTAAAATTAGAATAGCCATTAGGTGGCAGTGCCTTCCCAAATGCTTATATATATGTTCACATCACACAAGCAAAATTTATCAAGCACGGGGAAAACAAATAGGAATATAGCTGCAAGCAGCGATTATCGGGGTTCAAGCGCTTTAAGGTTCATACCCTTGTAAAATGCAATATTGCCCCCCAGTGGCCGATTTCTTTCAAATTTCTCACAGAGTCAAACAGGCCCATTGAGTTTCGTTCTGATTGACCTCCATTAACCGTGTCTAATTAGTGCTCAAAATGCATTGGCCAATGGCGGACATGTTTTTTAAGATATGCAAATGTCATTATAGACACTTGTGGCAGTGTGGACCAAGACAGTGCATACCAATTTTCATGTTGATTGGACAAATGGTTACATAGTTATAGCTATTTTTATGTTTTTCCCTCTTATTGCGCCACCAAGTGGCCAAGCTCCGCAATTTTTTCTTTAATTTGACCAAAGATTGAGCGGTGTGAGTACTGCTCCAAGTTTCAAGTCTCGACCACTTACGGTTTGGTCTGCCCGATCAGTTTTACGTGGAGATTGCTGATCCTTGGCCATTCTAACAATTACAATAGGGTTTCAGCACTATGCGCTTGAACCCCTAATAATCAAAATCCTCCAAAATTTTTACTTTGAGTTTGCTCAAGCATGCTGCCAAATAACTTTCAAAATACTTTGTCGATGCCAAAGATTGTAAGAAGACATGTTTTTTAGTGGTTGTTCAAAATTTGACAAAGCATGAAAATGTAACTTTTTACACTTTTTTTTTTTTTTTTTTAATTTAAACAAGTTAGTTTCACACCAAATACAATGTGATTTTCATTAATGGAGGTCTAGCAGTCAAAAGCACATTTTTCCACTTCAGTGAGGGATTTACGGACAGCTTTCCTAGCTCATTAAATCTCTCACTCTCTTTAACCTGGCATACACATAACACACTATCACATTTCTATAATTCAAATCCGTTAAAGGATTGTTAGGCTGCATTCATTAGGTCAACCAGAACCGGGAACACTTCCCATAACATCCGATGTACTCGTTACATCATAAGAAGAATGGCATCTACGCTAATATTAGTCTCTTTCATTCTTATTCCGAGGTCACCGCAGCCACCCAGATCCAGTCCAGATGGTGGATCAGCACCTAGAGACGACCTCTTCAGCCCTGAATGTCGGCGGAGACCGTGTCAACTGGATGCGCCCCAGATACAGATCCCTTACAAAGACCTCGTCACCTCGACGACCATCGGCACAAGACCACGGGAACCAGACGAGTCCTCTGCACCTGTGTTGCAGCCTGGAATTAAACCATGCCATGCTGGTTTTGTCTGGCCAGAGGAGAACTGGCCCCCCGACTGAGCCTGGTTTCTCCCAAGGTTTTTTCTCCATTTCTGTCACCGATGTAGTATTGGTTCCTTGCCACTGTCACCTTTGGCTTGCTTAGCTGGGGACGCTTGACTGATTGCACAGACACTATTGGAAGAGAACTGAATTGGATGTTGATATAACTGAATCGACAATGAACTGACTGAACTGAAAAATAACTTTGTTATTGTCTCTTGCATCATTGACAAACTATTTTCCTGTTTAACACTGTAAAGCTGCTTTGACACAACCAGTATTGTATACAGCGCTATACAAATAAAGGTGACTTGACTGACTTGACTCATAAGACAACAAACCGCAACTTATTCGCAAATGGTGGATATCCGAAACACTGCACATCCCTTACTCTGTAACTCAGTCTCTCTCTTTCTCTAAATGTGGTTGTTGTGCATAGCCTACATAAACATACAGTATGTACTGGAGTCATAATTTGTTCTTAGTTATTTTCAGCAATAGCACTATCCATCCTATGTTCTCCTTACTACGAGACCGTGAGTGGGCAACCAAGATTCTGAGCATCAAACAGTCATCATTGCCATGTAAATGTGGGTAGTCAGAAATTCCAGACATGATCTATTTAAACACAACTTGTCCATAAAAGGTACTGTCACTAAGTACACCAAGTTTGCCTCTGCATTTTTTTCTCCACATTACAGTACATCCACATTTCTTCACAGTGGCAATACTGACTTTAACAAACATCCACAGTGCAATAAATTCACTTTCAGCCTCTCCTCTGAGAGACATAATGGAGAAATTCTCAGCAGGGTTTCCTTACCTCAGGCAGTTGGCTCTGAGATCAGCACTCTGGTTATGACCTGGAGTTGACATGAACAAAAACAGGGCAAAAAAAACGCATGACCGATAAATCGATCAGCAGAGGTATCAAGAAAAAGGCAGAAGAAAAGAAAAATATAGTTGAGGAAAACTATGTGGATGCCAATGTAGAAATATTTGTAGTGGAACATACCTGTATACAGTATATTGCAATATGTTGTATTCAGGGATATGTCAATTAAGATATATAATTCAAATACATTATTTTGTATAAATTGTTAAATAGACACAAAAAGGTGTCTTCAGAAGTCAGTTTACTGTGTGGTTTATTTCCACATGGCCTACAGTCCATGGTGATGCATTACGCAATTTGTGTTGCTATTACTACTGTATTATGGGGGCAAAAATGAATTATTTTGTAGATATTTTGCTTTGCCAAATGGATTATGTGTCAGCCAAGCAACTGTCATTAAGAAACATGTGAATATTAATGGATGGGTTCTTCAGGTTTGATAGACTTTGATATCCAGTGATGTCAGGATATGGTTCTGGTGTGGAGTGTTTTTGGTTTTTATTACTTTATAATATAAAAAAAATAATATATTATTTAATCTGGCGCAAAAAACACTATATGGACAAAACTGTGATATAATGCCACATTTGCAATAAGTCTGTTCTTGAAATTTCATCCCTGCTAAATATTTTAGAGTCAACTGTAAGTGTCATTATTGGAAAGTGGAAGCGTTTAGGTGCTTGTGCGGTCTTCGGTCATTTCTGACCTGAGAATTTTACATTTTGAATTTTTAAAAATCATAGCTTCACCAGAATGGTACGAAACTTGGTGACTTTTATGGCACTTGGCATGTGAACACAAAAAAAATTGAGGGCATGATTCGAAAAAGCTAAATGGTCGTAAAAAAATAGTCACACTTATGGTGTTTGGTCAAAAATGACCAACCATAGGAAATGAATGGGAAATGGGGGAGGGGGGGGGGGAATTCAGGTTTGAATGTAGTAATAATAATGCAAAAACCTACACTTCAAATCAACATTTAAAACAACAAAAATATATTAGATTGATTTTACTGAAGAAAAAAAAGTTACATTTCAGGTGTCCGGTCACTTTTGATCGCGAAGACCATGAGTGTGACTCCCAAATGAGGAGTGCACAAGGGTTAGGTGCAGCAGCTTCTCAGCCAAGATGTGGATGACTATGTAAAGTCACCAAGGTCACCGAGTGCTGAGGAGCATGGTGCCTAAAAGTCACCAATTCAGTCACCATTCCATAGCTGAATAGTTCCAAAATACTACTGGCATTCATATTAGCGCAAAAACTGTGCAGCGGAAGCTTCATGGAATGGGCTTCCATGACTGCGTAGCTGCATGCAAACTTCGCATCACCATACAATGGCAAGTGTCAGATGGAGTGGTGTAAAATAAAGCACACCACAACTGGACTCTGGAGCAGGGGAAACATGTCCTGTGGAGTGACTAATGACGCTTCTCGGTTTGGCAATATTAAGGGGCGAGTCTGGATTTGGCAGATGCCAGGAGAAAGATAGCTGCCGGAATGCATTGTGCCAACTGTAAGGTTTAATGGAGGAGTGATAATGGTATGGGGCTGTATTTCAGGGGTTGGGCTATTTATTTCAACTTTTTTACGGTCTCTCTTTTTGCTCCATAAAACCTGTCAATCCCACAAAACCTGCCACTCACCTCTCATAGAAAATGAATCTAAATAACCTGTTCAGCTGCACTCACTCTGTGCCAGTAAATACATATGGTAAGAATTTTGATTGCTGATACTGAAATAGTTTTGAATCATGTTAGCCAGTCTTGTTAGCTAGTCTTAGCCAAACCTACATGTTAACCAGCTGTCTTTGATGATTCATTAATTACCACTAGTTTAAGAATACCTGTTTGAGCAATTGATGTGCGTCAACGCGAATATCTACTTTTAACTATAGTTGTAATGATTTAAGCCCAGTTCAGTAAAGGCTTATCTTACCATGTGAGTGCCTTGGAAGTATTTCGTCTACATAATTTGATGTTTACCTCCATCACATCCAACGAGCACCAGTGGCTACGTAAAGACACCCGTGTAGCACTCTCTGCTTCTGTTTTTTGTAAGAGTTTTGAATCATGTCATGAAATGTGTGGTGTGCAGTAACCCTGTGGAAATTGCTGAATGGCCAGAAAGGAGGTGGAATCTTCCTGATTAGCATGTGTTCTTGAATATTCACCTCAAGCTCTCCCATAGGTCACTGCATCAAGCATGTCACCAAAATACACTTTATAGTAAATTTCTTTCATTAAAAATGTGTATTGTAACTCCCCAATAGGAGCAGATCACAAAATGTGCCAAGAAAATATCCCCCACAACATTACACCACCTCTACCCGCCTGAACCGTTGAAAAAGGGGACAATGGATCCATGCTTTCATGTTTACACCAAATTCTGACCCTACCAATAGCTCATCAGATCTGGCAACCTCCATCTGGCAAAAAATGTACAGTGCTTAACACATTTATTAAACCACCCACCACCCAATGTAAGGTTTGTGCCACAGCTGCCCTAAAATATCAATATTGGCGATTACCAAAATTATATATATTTTTTGTATTTCGGTAATGGTTACTCCACCAGTACATGTAAGCTCTTTAGTTACAGTAGTATTTCTAATGCTAAAATATCATTATCCATGAATTTACTGTTTTACAAGAAAGGCAGAAAAAAAATATTAAAAATGACTTTATTTTATTCAGATGCCCAATTACAGTCAATAACCGATACTGTGAAAAAGTACATAATGCCAGCAAGAATACAAGCAGTTATCAAGGCCAAAGGAGGCCATTAAAATATTAAGGGCTTTGGTTATTGTGTGAGAATAAAGACTATTTAGTTGTTTCAGTTTGTTATTTGCCTAATAAATGACAATATTTTAAGTGCTAAACCAGTTGACAGATTCCCATTTGGGTTTTCTCTTTGACAGGCACTCTAACACACAATGCGTAACAAATTTATTAGACTATTTATTGACTGTAACTGGGCACCTGAATTAAAAAAAAAATAATTATATATATATATAAAAGTGCTTTACTATTTTTTTTCTGCCTTGTAAAACAGTACATTCATGGATAACTATATTTTAGCATTACAAATACTACTGCAAGTGCTCCACTCACTCTTCAGGGCAGCATTTCATTGATTAACTCCCTCATGGTCATAATATGCTTGCTGGCCATGCTATTGAGGCTCTCTTCAGCTGATAAGTGAGGTTGTGGTAAAATGTGCAACCTGTTAACAATGGCCGTAACCAGGGTTTGAAAATTAGTGAGGTCTGTGGTGGGGTTAAGAATTGTTCTATAAAAACCCGTATTAATAGAACTCATACACTAAGCACTTTAAATAAACATACATGTTTGTAAAATGTTTGTTTTAGAGGGATGACCATGGTTAATTGATCACCAGATTTAGGGAAGGGGGAAAAAATAAAAATAAACCCACACACACTTGCCAATACGAAACCTTTTATTGGCACTTCGTCACTCACAATACATCTGTGAGTAATCACAATGGGGCCAATGGTTGCTTTCCCTTCTGATACCAGGCCTGAAAACAAGTGACAAGGTGAGAAAGTCGAAAAACTTTCTAGAAAAAAAAGGTTACCTGATTCAGACAGTGCTTGTCCATTTCTGCCGAGACCACACGTGGAGTCACAGCACATGCACACCTGGTCATTGTCGTCTACAGAAGTCCATCTATAGAAGTCAAACAAAACTGGTTACCCATTATTAACAATACTACACAAATGAAAATGGGGCAAAATAAAACATATCTATTTATGAAGGAGCAAGCCTTGTTCTCTGGACATGTGGGGGTTGAGGCCACGACAGCCTTGAGCACAGGTGAAGTACACCTACAGAACGACACATGATCAGTAAAACAACTCAGAACTCACCCACAGAACTACAGCCAAAATTACAATACCAAGCCACTATCATCTTGCTGGAATCTGAAAGCCTCCAACTGAAACTGCAGCTTGTCACTCTGAATACGACGCATGAAACTGGAAGTGGAGCCTGTAAGCTTTGCATCTACCAGGCACCTAAAGAGAAAGGGGCGAGAGAAGGCTTTTAGGCTCTGTTTGCAACGGAGTTTGAGCGGTTCTTTACTAACCCATGGTTCTCAATAAAGGAATATCTTAGAGAGATGGTGTTCACATCAGGGGCCGCAGTAGCCACACAACCATCCACAAAGATTCGCAGAGGAACATGGTTGTACTGTTTCACAGAAGCTTCAAGCTTCAGGAACTGCCCTAGGAAGTACTGATTGGATGGCCTCTCAAACATCCAGTCATCTGAAATGAAAGTCACATTGGCAACACTACCTAGTCACTTATAAAGGTTATAACACTTAAATACATATTATCAGTCATGAGCCTCAAGGAGAACACCAGAACTTCCTCTGCAACTTTAGTTGCAGCAAAAAGAACCCAAGCGGGCAACAAGATATTGCTGCTTACATTATACAACCTATTGGGATTAGTAAAAGAGGACTAAGTGTCAGTTTTGGTCAAATTCTTAGACAAAGTAGTTTACTACCTTGAATAGTGGCACTCAATTCCAACAGCTGCTACATCAGCCCTTACAATGGGAGTTCCTACTACAGCCGCAGGAGTATAGAGGAGGTTGACTGTATACACAAGCTCATTACCAGTCATCTGAAAGCAGTATAAGTGGTGAATTATTGGACAGAACTAACTTTTACACAAATTCTACAGTTGACATATGCAGCCACTTACCATCAGAGTGCTGTCACATGTCTGGAGCTCATACTCAAATATAAGAACTTCAGTTTTTGGATTCTCCCCTATAGCTGCACAGCCTCCTAAAGTGAGAAATAAAGGATTCACCAGTTGACCAGTACCAAAGATGTCCTTCTTAACCTCCACATGCATGTAGCAAATCAGCTCATGGGGAAATATGAATAATTAATCATAGCTAGTTATAATTTATTATACATATTTAGATCCGCTGCTCCGCGGTACACACGGCTCAAAAGGCACATCTGGCTGTTGGGGTTCTTCTGGCATTACTGGAAAATGCCAGATCAAAGGCACCATAGGAGCCTGCATAAGCTGTTTGGACTGACTACTTCCAGGTTCTTGAAGCTTCCGTGCATTGTGTTGCTGTTGGAATCTTAGTGGATCCTGGCCTTGTTGAAATCTTGACCACTGTGCCAAACTCAAGTCAACTGCAATAAGCAACAACTATCCAACACAACTAAAAACCACCAGCCTCATTGTTAATTTTTTTTTTTAAACCTTCAGAATAACTACTACACTTCTCTGATGCCTTTTTCAAGAGCAGGAAGTTAAAATAGCTCCACCCCCTTTTGACAAGCTTAATGATTTTCCAGACCTGTTTCATTAAACGTTTTGGATGCCCCAAACGAGTACAACCTAGAGCAGGGATCCTCAAATCTGGCCCACAAGATCCACTTTCCTGCAGAGTTTAGCTCTAACCCTAATCAAACACACCTGAGCTTGCTAATCAATGTCTTCAGGATCATTAGAAAATCACAGGTAGGTGAGTTTGATCAGGGTTGGCGCTAAACTCTGCAGCGCATTGGCCCTCCAGGGCAAGATTTGAGGAACCCTGACCTAGAGCCAGGTAGCTCACTTGTTTTGCTTCTGGATCAAACTGTCCGTTAGACATCAAGCAGTGAAACAAGAAAGTGCCTAAATAGTTTATTTTTCAAAAGTAAAACATTTTCTTAAATTCAGACTTTAATAAATATAACCCTAAAACCATAGTCCAGCAATATGCAAAATGTGTTTTTTGGTTTCTAAATGTTTCTTTAAAATAGTTAGTTTGATGCCCTTGGCAGCCAGTATTTCATTGCACAAAACACCTTGTGGTTGGTACCAAGCAGCCTTGCTCCCAGTCCTTGTAAGATTAACTCTAAAAAGATTTGAAGTGCTGTATGTTGAAATGAGTATCCCATAGATACTAAGATGGCCTACTATTCCCAGGGGACAGGCCCGGACTGGCCATCGGGAGCACAGGGAGAATTCCCGGTGGCCTGGCGGCTGATTTGGGCCGCTGCCCTGTTTTTTATTATTTATTTTTTTTAGTTATTATTATTATTATTAATATTTTATATTTATGCCTTCTCAATGTACCAAAGTGATCATTTCAATTTTTGTCATTCGATAATAAATCATAAATCGGTTTGTCTTGACTGGCAGCGCTGCGCTATATCGGCTCACCTCTGTTCCGCGCTTCCGTCAAACGATTCCGAACAGAACCGATGCGCGTGACTCGATGAAAGAGAGGAAGCGGTCAGAAGCAGAGGCGGACAAAGTACTCAACTCCATTACATGAGTGAAAGTACAGATACTGCTGGTCAAATATTACTCCATTACAAGTAAAAGTTGTAAAGTACAGAAGTACTTGCTTTTAAAAGTACTTAAACAGCAAAAGTAAATTTCCTTTTTTATGTCAATGCTTTTTATGTTTTATTGTTGTACGTAATACTTGCAATACTTCTGAAGCAACTTAGAATACGTTACAGCTACTGAATACACTGACTAGCTTGTAGTATCTTTGGAATAAAGAGCTTTTAGAATGTTAAAAACCTATGGGGAAAAAACAAAACAAAAATTAATATTTAACACCCCCACAAAAGCAGGATGGTAGTGATCTCACACAGCTCTGACAGTGCATGCACAGATCTATGTGTAGCCATTCAACCACATTTGAACAGAGTGGACAGTGAAATCCTGTAAATACAGAGTGATAAGGAAGAAACAATATCAAACCTGCTTTAAAACCCAACAACTCAACTGTAGCTGTATGATTTTACAACAGAAACACTGCTTTAACAAAAAAGCAAAACAGCAAGACTTATTTGACATCAAAACAACAATTTTAAAAATGCAGTCTAATCGCTCTTGTGGTACTTTTATGTCACACACAGAATGGTATGTACAGTGCTGCTTCAAGTCCAACACCTATTGTGTTTTATTAGGAGATGCACAACAGTTCCTCTGTGGCTTTATAGGTAATATTTTCACGTACACAATTTAGGCAAGGCAAGTTTATTTATACAGCACATTTCGTACACAAAGGTAATTCAAAGTGCTTTACATAAAATAAAGTAAAATAATAATTTAAAAAAATAATCACAAAAATAAAACAAGGAATTTAAAAACTTTGAAGATGATTTAAAAATTGATTTAAAATTAATTTAAAAATAGAAAATGATAATACATACATAAAATACAGGCCAATCAGTTCGGACATCGCACAGTGCTCATTCAATAAATGCACAGCTAAACAGATGAGTTTTGAGTCTAGATTTAAATGTGACTAATGTTTTAGCACATCTGATATCTTCTGGAAGCTGATTCCAACTGCGGGCGGCAAAATAGCTAAAAGCAGATTACCCATGTTTTGTGTGAACCCTTGGTATTTCTAACTGACTCGATCCTAATGATCTGAGTGGTCTGTTAGGTTTGACATGACTACTGAAACTAAGGTCTGTCTCCAGAATCACACCAAGATTCTTTACTTGATTTTTAATTGTTTGACCCCTAGTGTCAAGGTATGCATTCACCTTGAGAACTTCATCTTTGTTTTCAAATGCAATTTTCTTCAGTTTTCTCCTTATTTAACTGAAGAAAATGTTGGCACATCCAACTGTTAATTTCATCAGTGCATTGGCAGAGGGAGTCAATGGGTCTGTAGTCATTTGGTGATAATGCTAGGTAAATCTGGGTATCATCAGCATAGCTGTGATAGGCAATTTGGTTCTTTCTCATTATTTGACTTAGTAGGAGCATACACAGGCTAAACAAGAGCGGTGCAAGAATTAAGCCTTGTGGGACTCCGCATGTCATGGACGTCCACTTAGACTTATGCTCTCCTATACTCACATAATAACCTATCCCTTCTAAGTATGACCTGAACCATTTGAGTACCATCCCAGAAAGCCCAACCCAGTTTTCCAGTCTCTCTAGAAGTATGTTATGATTGACAGTGTCAAATGCAGCACTGAGATCTAGTAGTACCAGTAAATTTAGAAAAACATTTGGAGTGGAAGCTAAAGCGTGCTCTGCAGGACATGGAGGTTGGAGGTTGGCGTGATCACTTGCATTTTTTTCTAAAAATGGAAACAACTTAAAATACTCCGTAATTTTTGCTCATAAAGGTAAGAGTAATACAACATTCTAAACTGTAAAGAGTCTACTTTTATTTGTGTGCACTCACAATATCAACAAAACGTTATGCTTTTATAAAATAAAGAAAACAACCGCTTTCTGCCATCTTGGGCTTGAGCAGGAGTGCTTCACAATGATGAACCGAAACTCAGACATGATCAAAATATATAGAAAGCTTTAAATTACTACTTTAAAATGAAATAATTCAAATCAAAAATAGACTCCTAATAAAATAAACTCTTTCATTATGTAATCGCTGCATTTCTCTCTAAAGGCACATCCAATAAGGAGATGGCGAGTCGTTTTTTCATCACTATAATTGACCGATTATAATTTGCGTTTTATTTTATAATTCCGTACAGTTAAAAAAATAAAACACTAATTATAATGGCATATATGTAAAACTTTGTCCTATAATTGTATAGCTGCTTTTTCTGATTTTTATGTTGCTCTGTTCTGAATACCTTAAAATTTAGAAGATTTGCTGCAACGCAATTTTGTATGATAT
>NW_015505709.1:492475-495765 GCF_001515645.1 Sinocyclocheilus grahami
TAATATTTCTATGCAGAAATTGACTTTGGCATGCAAAAGACTGATAAATTCATAATTAACAGCATGGGTTCAGTCGACAGAAATACGGGACACACAGGCCTATAATAACTGCTGAAGTGTTTGCAGGGCAAATCTCAGAGCAGTCTGAGCGCTCATGGTACTCACAGTGTGTACAGCCCTACACCTGAAGGCGCCACAGACTCGGACGGTTGTTGTGGTAATAAACATCGTAAACAGCAACCGTTCGCGTGTCCACGCTGCCATTGTGTATGAAATGTGCTATATAAATAAACTTGCCTTGCCCTTGCCTTGTAAATACGCTAGATAGTTTTGTCTTTATTAATCTAGTTGAGTATTAAACTGCTAGTAGGCCATCTGTTAGGCTATCAGTAGCACCCTATTATTATCATCATTCAGAATACTGTGCTAAAGGACATCAATATCGATTATAAAGTTACATAAAAAAAATTAGCAGAGACAGATATTCACATAGATTTATTGTACAGGGAGGGAGCTTGAGCAGACATCAACCCAAAAATAATATATGAGTCACAGCCTAATAAATCAACAGTGTGTTCAGTATTAGAATTTTTCAACAAATATATATTGTACTAATTTTGACATTTAGGCACTTTAGAAATTGTGTTCTAATACACTACCAGTCAAAAGGTTTTGATCAGTAAGATTTTAAATGTTTTTTAAAGAAGTCTCTTCTGTTCACCAAGCCTGCATTTATTTGATCCAAAATACAGCCAAAACAGCAATATTGTGAAATATTTTTATTATTTAAAAGAACTGCTTTCTATTTGAATATATTTTAAAATGTAATTTATTTCTGTGATCAAAGCGGAGCTTTCAGCATCATTTCTCCAGTCTTCAGTCACATGATCCTTCAGAAATCATTCTAATATGCTGATTTGCTGCTCAAGAAACGTGTATTATTATTATTATTATTATGTTAAAATTAGATTAGATTTTTTTTCAGGTTTCTTTGATGAATAGAAATTTCAGAAGAACAGAATTTATCTGAAATAGAAATCTTTTATAACATTATAAATGTCTTTATCATCACTTTTGATAAATTTCAAGCATTGATAATAATAATAATAATAATAACAAATATGTTTCTTGAACAGCAAATCAGCACATTAGAATGATTACTGAAGGATCATGTGACACTGAAGACTGGAGTAATAATTCAGCTTTTTGATCACAGAAATAAATTACAGTTTAAAATATATTCCAATCGAAAGCAGTTATTTTAAATAGCAAAAATATTTCACAATATTACTGTTCTTGCTGTACTTTGGATCAAATAAATGCAGGCTTGGTGAGCAGTAGAGAATTCTTTAACAAAACATTAAAAATCTTACTGTTTAAAAACTTTTGACTGGTAGTGTATATTTGTATGGAACATAGGTTTGTTAAATCTAGGGTTTAAGTCATTTTAAGATAAATAACATTCTGTGCTAACAACACATTGAAATGGGGTGGTTGTTTTCAACAAGGTGGACAAAGTTCTGTTCATAACAGTAGACCTGCTGGTGAAGAAGTGACAGGTGAGAAAAAGAAGGGAGAGACAGAGATATTGGGGAAAATGAAGAAAAGGGAAAGGGAAGTGAAGGTGCAGTGCAAGGCCTACAAATTAGTACCTTAACGGTACAAATTACTACTCTAAGGTACTAATATGTTCCTATTAGGGGTAGAAAAGGTAC
This sequence comes from Sinocyclocheilus grahami, assembly GCF_001515645.1. Lineage (NCBI taxonomy): Eukaryota > Metazoa > Chordata > Actinopteri > Cypriniformes > Cyprinidae > Sinocyclocheilus > Sinocyclocheilus grahami. Next base: position 494,191 of record NW_015505709.1, read on the forward strand.
AGAGATGTCCTTTTAAGAGTACTGCTACGGTGTCAAGTTGTTGTACCCCAAAAGGTACAATTTTGGCCCCTTTTTTCTGTGTGGCCTGGACGAGTGTGAGCAGTGTTCGAACTATACCGTGGACTTTGGGGGAGCCCACTTGTTTTTCTTTTATAATGGGGGGTGGGTTTCGTGCGCTTGCGCGTGCCTCAAAAGAGAAAATGGATGATAAATACGCCTTTCGTGTGGAATAAAATAGCAAGCACTTTGGGTGTCTTGTTTATCATATCTATTTTAATATAAAGGCAACAGAACTGAAATTATATCATGTTTATCAGCAGCACAGCACAAGACTGAGAATAACGTAATATCTGCCTTTGATCTCATTGGTATCTGCTCCACTTTGAGAAGGCAGAACTGTCCATCTTGACTGCGCTTATTTCACTCCTCCCCTCACTGCAGCCTCCTACTCTCGCCTACATTTCAGGCGAGGCGAGGCGAGACGCATAAACAAGCCTAGTGTCTAAAACGGAACACGAGCGCTGTCACGGCGCGACCACAACAGCTTGAAGTTGTCTAATTTGGCACAGTCTCCCTGCTACACTAATAGTAGTAAGGCTTTCCTCTGTGTATACATATCCTTACAAGTACAATTATAGCTGTATTACTTGTGTCCCCTTCAAAAATTGCTTTTGAGAAATTTTATGTTTATTGTCCCCCCCAACTGTTAGATGAAATTTACGACCCTGCATACCACAGACGCTAAACATTCTTACAAACTGTCTAAACCTAATTATACGTGCAGTCAACTCATATAAGGAGCTTTAAACAGCAGATTAGTCATTCAGAAAACACATTTTATTTGGACCTCGGTGACCTCATAGCTGGCTAAGGCTGGTATGAAGACTCTTGGGTTGAGTGTATGTAAGGCATCTGTGTATGTGACTCATGTATTTTAATTTATATGCAAGTAGTTTAGCATCAGTCACGTTCTACGTTACGTCAGTTGTGCCAAGCCCCTGCCAAGCCCGTGAAGCGCCAAAGCAGGCGCTTTGGCGCCCTGAGACGGGCGACCCGGAGCTCTTGGATCCTGCTCTTCAGGAGATGGTGACCGCACCACTCCTTCCCCCGGAGGAGGGCCGGGTGGAGAATCTTATGTTCCCATTTGTTTTTGTTCCGCCACTGGCTACCCAGCCAGTGGTACCCAAAACTTAAATAAAAGAGCAGTTTCCTTTTCCTCCGGATCCCAAGAGGGCGAGGACGGCGGTGCACAAGACCCAGTCTCCACACGGCCGTCCCCCTCTCCCTTCGCTAAGGGGCAGCAGGGTTCAGTTCAAGGATGCTACGCCTCCTCACGAGCCCCCTGCCCAGCAGTGGAGACAGGTAAGTGGCGCGCCGCGCTCTCAGACCCCACCCTGGGACGCGTGGCATCCCGGGTTGGGTCCCTGTGTTCCACTTCGCTGCCCCACTGCGGGTACGTCGGTGGTCTCCCTAGTCCCGCTAGTTCGGTCGCTGGGGGCCTGGTTAGCGCTCCCCAGGCCGTCTCACTGGCTCATGAGAACCATCAGACTCGGCTACGCGATTCAATTCGCCCGG
>NW_015505709.1:495969-496724 GCF_001515645.1 Sinocyclocheilus grahami
GGCCCTGAAGGAGGAGCCCTTCGAGCCTCTGCAGTCAGTAGAGCTTAAGTTTCTGTCATTAAAGACAGCGCTCCTCACCGCTTTGGCCTCGGTCAAGAGGGTAGGGGACCTGCAGGCATTCTCGGTCGACGATTCGTGCCTAGAATTCGGAACGGGTAACTCTCACACTGTCCTGAGACCCCGGCCCGGATATGTGCCCAAAGTTCCCACCACGCCTTTCAGGGATCAGGTGGTGAACTTGCAAGCGCTGCCCCGGGAGGAGGCAGACCCAGCCATCGCTCTGCTCTGTCCAGTTCGCGCTCTACGCATTTACGTGTACCGTACGCGGAGCTTCAGGACCTCAGACCAGCTCTTTGTCTGCTTTGGAGGTCAGCAGAAGGGAAAGGCTGTCTCCAAACAAAGACTTGCCCACTGGTTAGTGGAGGCCTAACATGTTTGCGAGATTCTATAATCTCCGTGTAGAGCCCGTCTCCTCTTGTGTACTCGCCTCAGGTAGGCAGTAACACCGGACCTGCTCGGTGGCGATCACGCTTGCGGCGCCATTCCCCTCTACGGACCGGATACGTGCGCTTTTGTGCTCCTCAATCAGTTCCCCATGGCGAACCCTGGTGGAGTTCCTCCCGCACCCTCGGCGGTCAGGCGTGGTGGAGTGCGAGACGCCAGGCTCAGCACTCGTGTACATGCCCAAGGTCAGCCCTTGTGCTGGGCTAGGTGCCCGTGTGTAGTGATTCCCCCTTCGGGTGATCCCACATGTG
>NW_015505709.1:496995-511571 GCF_001515645.1 Sinocyclocheilus grahami
CTGTCCTATCTTCCGCCCCAGCTGGTGTGGGGGGACTTGCCGGCTTCCGCAGGGCACTGGAGGGGGTCAGCAATAGTGGCGTTTTCCATACGGATCCCAATTCGTCAGTCACGACTGACGTAACGTAGAACATGACTGACTGAAAGGGAATGTCTAGGTTACTTGTGTAACCCCTGTTCCCTGAAGGAGGGAACGGAGACGTTATGTTCCGTCGCCACAGTTGCTGTACCACCGCTGTACGGCCGGGGCACGTAGTCTCGGCTCCTCAGCGAAAAACTGTTGTGCGTTTGCACGCCAACACGCATGCCAACTGTCATTGGTTTGTTTAGTTAACACTCGAAGGTGATTGGGCTCTCGGGCGAGATCCCAATTTGTCAGTCACGACTGACGTAACGTCTCCGTTCCCTCCTTCAGGGAACGGGGGTTACACAAGTAACTTAGATGTATTTTAGTAGCAGTGTAGTGTGAATAGTTAATGCAAAAATGGTAAATTATCGTTATTTATTCCTCGTGTCATTCCAAAGTAAAGTATTTTATTTTTCTGCTAAAATTATTAAAGAAAATGTGCTCTCATTCATTCCCTTTTTAAGATTTATTGATTTAGTTTTCCTAAAAATAAATAAATAAAAATCCTTTTGCTCTGTTACATTTCTTTAACAAGAATTACTTGAGGGAAAATTATTCATCTTTACAAAGTAGAGAAGAAAATGAAGACAACATTATATTCCAATTTTCCATTAACATAATTTTTCAGGAGTCTGATATCAGCTGAATTTATAACACACATATCACAGGGTGACAGAAATTATGACTTGGAAAGAAAAAAAAAACAAGAGCAAAGCTTATTTTCACTATTGTCACTACTTCATTTAATTACTACTATTAATACTTCATTTAATAATTTGTGGTTAATCTTTAGCTACTAAAGATAGAACTCATCATATATGTAATGTATTTTTAGACCTGGATAAATTCGCTCTGACAGACAATTCTTTTGTGGGGGGAAAAAAAATCCAGATTTTAGCATAAAAATGCTAAGTACATTTACATATCTCAGTCACAGGCGTAATATAGGCCCTTTATAAATGTATAGCCACATGACAAATATCTTATAATTTTTCCCAATCTCACCTCTATGGACTATTTCTTGCTAGTATAGACCCCCCCCCCCCCCCCCCCCCCCCAAAAAAAAAAAAGATGCCATATTCATTAATAATCTGGATAAGGATGGGGATGGACAGATTTAAAAAAATAAATAAATAAAAAATAAAAAAAAAGTCCTTGCCTCAGAGGAAGTGAAGAGATATCTTCATTCTCTTATTTGACCTGTCAGTGCATCATGCATTCATCAGACCTGCCCATATGCTTATCTTTTGTAAGTTATAAATGGTCAGACTCCAAGATGCGATCAAAACTATCTTCAATCTGTGAGTGTAACTGTCAAGCTCTGTAAGGCAATGCACCTCAGTGATAGAACAACTCTTGATCTAGTAATGAGAGCTGCTCATTGCTCTCTACGGGGAGGCCCTGAGGTTGTTCTTACAGTGTTTGGAGCTGCAGGGGGCCACTGGGTGCCAGTGAAAACAGAGTAAGTGGCATATAGAGCTGTGAGAATAATAAGTGGTGTCATAAATATGTCATTATGTCTGCTTGGCAGGAGTTGTTCTCTGTGGTGTGCAAAGCCATTATTCCACCCCTTGCTGCCTTCGTGTGTCTCTTAACTATCTTTTTTAATACAAAGACCCACACTATTAATGACAAGACAGGAAAAAAAGAAAGTCTTTGTGAACTTCATAGTCTTACATAAATTGGAAAGTGTTACATAATTGAACATGTTAACAGTGCATTTTAGTACTATTATAGTGTTAAAAAATAGCTTACCCTAAAATGAAATTTCTGTCATTATTTACTTACCCTCATGTCATTTCAAACTCGTGCAGTTTTTTTTCTGCAGAATTTAAAAAAAAATGCATTGAGTTAAAAAAAATAAATAAATAAAATACACCTTTCAATCTGTTGCATTTCTTTCTTTCTTCTCATAACAAGAATTACTTCAGGGAACTTTTCACTTACTTTTTATTTAAGCATCCTCTAGTGAGTCAAATAATGTTTTTTTTTTTTGTTTCTGGCCAGTCAATTGATATTAATATTTTTCCTTTTTTTTTTTTTTTTAAACGTGTAATACTGTGAGGATGATTTTTAGGTTTTGCTCTCCTGCTTAATAACACAGAGGGTGCATTTTTGATAATCTCTTGTTGGATATCATATCAGAGCATGAAATGAGCATATCAGAGCTGTACTTGATTCAGTATGCTGTTACACTTGGTTTACCAATTGGTTGAGAAACTGTTGAAGAGTTTAAGCTGCTGCTTTTCTATATTATTCCTCTGGATGTTGTACATTCTGTCTACAGAAAAGAAAGTCAGCCTGGGTTTTATAATGAACATTACTGGACTGTAGAAAGAGAACAGCTGAAAAGTAGTGAAGGTTCTGGATTCATAGTGCAAAGGTACTTTATCTCATCCGTGTGTCCTTTAATTTGCCCCAGGAGGACTCTTCATTTTGCTTTGGATAAGTGGTGGTGCTGGCAGCCTAATATATGAGCTATTAATGTTTGCAGGTTCTATTCCATGTGAGGTTAAGTGGAACTGTATTTAGTACTGATCCATCAGCAATAAACTCTGCCTGAGGACTGCTGTCAATTAGTTTACTGGAGAAAAGTGTTCATTAAATAGTATGTATTGTGAATACATGATTTAATTTTCATTCAGTTCATGAGCACAAACTACACTGAACAAAATTATAAACGCAGCACTTTTGTTTTTGCCCCCATTTTTCATGAGCTGAACTCAAAGATCTAAGACTTTTTCTATGTACACAAAAGGCCTATTTGTCAGTACATTGACATCTGCATTTAAAAAAAAATAAAAAAATAAAGATTATATATATAATATAATTATTTATAATATAAACTTGAGTTTGAGTCATTTATAATAGAAATTTCACTTTTGGGAGAATGGTCCTTTTAATATAAACTGCTTTAATGTTCACCCAAAAATTAAAGTTCTGGAATCATTTAATCATGGCATTCCAAACCTGATCAAAATATCTGTGTGCTAACAGGTGTAAAAGAATGTGTCGATTGGTTCCTGGGGTCCCATTCTACATATCTGCATATGCTGTGAATTAAAACAAAAGCATTCTCAACTCCTCCGGATATGACAAAAGATGAGTGTGAAAGCACTCAGGGGTGACAAGAGAGAAATGGAATCCATGAAATATTCATGCCTGCCATTTTATCTAATATCACAAGCCTTAAAGCCTTGACAATTAGCAGGCTCTCTGCCCACATTGATTTCCTTCAGAACAGAGAGGGAAAACAAGCCTGAAAGTCCAGTCATCAGCACAGGAAATCTCTCTCTCTCTCTCTCTCTCTCTCTCTCTCTCTGATAGTGAACACTGGTACAGTAAACAACATCCGACGTGAAACTTTTCAAGAGCCTATTTTCTTGACAACACTATCCATCAAAAATTATTGAATTTCAATGTTTTGACAGAAGACAGAACCTTAATGTTGTCTTAATGTTGTAATGGTTTTTCTTTTTTAAGACTAAAACAATTTCAGTATTGAGTATTTTGAAGAAGCATTTGTATTATTGTATTATTATATATTTTGTTCATTTATGTGTAGAAATACCTCATGACACACTGTAAAGTAATGTATAGTGAACAAGTTATAGTATTTAAACATTCTTGGTGTAAAGAAACCCACATGAACAGCTGATCGCGGAATGATTTCTGTGCTTTGGGTGGGCAAAAGATCTTCCTCTGTACTCCATCCTCTTCATGTATTCTCTTCCTGGCTTTGATGTGGAACCTCAAAGAGGGACTTCAAAGCCTCTTCTGGAAGGAATGGTGAGAATGTTTATGTGAGGAAAATGTCAATACTTGGAGTCTATCAGCATAATCAAATGACTTATCCCAGCTAATAAGCCTGTGGCAGCATTTCATCAAGCTGATATGATCTTTGTTGCGCTCAAGAGCTGATCAGGAATGTTGTTTGCCAAGGATCAGGTGTAAGCCGCAAGAAGTGCTGCAGTGTTCCAGGGAGGCAAAAGGAGAGAGAGCGAGAGAGAGAGACAGAGATACAGCCCAGAGATTGTGTTGCATGTTTATACATTTTATTGACAAGCGCCTATACCCAAGGATGTGGGAAATCAACCAGTACCAAATAAAACAATAAAACTGCTAACCTGAACTGCATCCAGAACCAGCTCCATTACATTGCACATTAAAAAATTGATTGAATGTTTTTTTTAAACATTTGATTTCAAAATAAAAATCTAAAGGAATTATTCATTGAATTGGTGGACAGTACAGTATGTTTTCAGAATTTGAAATGGCTGTTAGGTGGGTTACCTGCAACGAGGTCAAGGATTTACTCTTAACCCCCACTAGATGATTTAAATACACCATTCTGTGATCAAAAAGCATCTTCGACACAAGTAAAATTAGTGGTGGGTAGCACTGGCGCCTCACAGCAAGAAGATCCCTGGTTTGAGTCAGTAGGCCTTTTTATGTGGGGATTGCATGTTCTCCCTGTGTTGGCGTAGGTTTCCTCCTCAATCCAAAAACAAACAACATAGGTGAAGACACTAAAATTGTTAAAAGGAGAAATTTGTGTTCTGTTGACACATTTTCACTCTTCGCATCCCATTGCTCTTGCTTCCATTTTGCTGATTGATACTCACCTGCACTGCACCTGGCTCCTGCACATTTCTTGCGACCTGTCACCTTCCTGTCACTCAACTGTGAAACCCACGGAAACCAAAATAATGCAGCCAAGAGTCAGACAAATTTGGCCTATCTCCTAAGCACTGGCTGTTCTTGCCAATCTCTCAGAAAGAGTCTGTTAAGTCACCCTACGTCTGCCTCTCAGTCTAGTCCCTGCATGCCTCAAAATACTGCACCCATAATGGTTACTGCGGCACTCTTTTCACAAAGGACAGTGGGGGACAAACTGTGAAAGACCAGTAGCACTTGATCGCAACACAGGTGACTTAGGTTTGTGATCAGTTGGTTATGGCCAAAATCCATAAAGAAGCTGTTATAAAAGCTTCACAGTTTGACTTGTATTTATCATGGCAATACAGTCTTCAGCAACAGTAAAAATGCAGTATATGCAAATATTATATAATATATTTTGTTTATTAACTGGCTATTCATTGCTCTGCAACTCTAAATAGGACAAGCAGTTTTGAAAAAAAAAATCTATTATATTATATTATATTATATTACATTATATTATATTATGTTATATTATATTATATTATACTATATTATATTATTAGCCATTGTAATTATAATTAATTTCCCCTCGATCAATAAAGGAAGTCATATTTTAAGGAGTAATATTTTCCAAAACAAACTATGGATACAATGTAAGAATTCTGAAAAACTCTCATTAGGACAGTTAAAAAGTAGAATCAATGGCTTTAAAGCTTAGGCCAGCATGAATTATGGACCAAGCTGTCAGTTTTTCTCCAGTGTAAAATCTGTTCAGTTCTAATGATCTTTTATTCTAGAGGGGGTGGTGGGGGGTGGGACGTGACTATACTACAATCATTAGGAGACTGATGAAAGAAAGCTTTCTGTTAAGGGGCCCCATCAGAGTTTACCTACCTCGGAATAATTTACATTAGCCCTATATATCAGATAACAGATGTTTTTGTTGTCCATATAAGTACATTGACATCTGCATTTCAAATTCAATTAAAATGACTTACTGTTTTAGCTTACAGAATATGCAATATTGTTTGAAATAGCACATATGTATTATACTGGTTTAGACAGTGATAGTTATTTATGCCCACCCCACACAACAGCTAAGCTAACAACTCCAATAAGCACAACAGCGGTATAAAGTCAGAGTGTTTTGCGTTCAGACAACGTTGGTGCTGTGGATGTGAGATGAAGTTCATTTAGAGTGTTCATATACAATACAATATTTAGTGTCATCCAGAATTTAAGAGGAACTACAACATTTAAATACAATTTTAAAAATCATTTATGGCAATGTAAGCTATATGAATGTGGAAAAAGAAACATCCATGTTTTTGATTCTCATTCACTCACATCATAAGCTGCACTAATGTTGTCTCCACATCAAAGAATTCTCTTGCTGCACACATTGTGAGTCACTAAGATATCCCTTTTAAAAATGAAGTACACTTTTAGCATACTTTTAAAAAGAGTACATATTAAAGACATATTACAATGTTTTCAGAAGCTTAACTGGAAGCCAATCGATTGTCTATGGTTAAATTTGGTAATGTGTACTAACAAATGTACTGACAATTCATAGTAAACTAAAATATATTTTAATTCCATTTCTACTGAAACGTGTGTCATGTATTTAAATATATTTGCAATTATACATTTGTGACCCTGGACCACAAAACCAGTCTTAAGTGTCAATTTTTCAAAATTGAGATTTACAGTATACATCATCTGAAAGCTGAATAAATACGCTTTCCATTGTTAGGATAGGACAACATTTGGCCGAGATACAACTATTTGAAAATATGGAATCTGAGGGTGCAAAAAAATCTAAATATTGAGAAAATCGCCTTTAAAATTGTCCAAATGAAGTTCTTAGCGATGCATATTACTAATATAAAATTAAGTTGTAATATATTTACAGTAGGACATTTACAAAATATCTTCATGGAACATGATCTTTACTTAATATCCTAATGATTTTTGGCATAAAAGAAAAATAAATAATTTTGACCCATACAATGTATTTTTGGCTATTGCTAATAATATACCCCAATGACTTAAGACTGGTTTTGTGGTCCAGGGTCACATTTCTAATGTTTAAGTTGCAATTTAGTACATTTAAAATATATAACTTTAAATGCAATATTAACACACTACAGTTAAAATCATAATCAAGTACTTTGTATTTGCTTTAGTCAACGCATTAAAATATGTCCATATTTAATAAGTTCATTTCTTCAGAGCACGACAACATATTAAAACATAATCATTTAAAATATATGTCAAAGTAAAACTGTTAATTTGACATTATTACAAAGTGCACTTTTCAAAAGTGTACTTCATTGTGTTAAGAGACAGTAATGAAAGTGTACTCTCCTTAAAGGGATAGTTCACCCAAAAATGGAAATTTGATGTTTATCTACTTACCCCCAGGGCATCCAAGATGTAGGTGACTTTGTTTCTTCAGTAGAACATAACTGATTGATTTTTAAGTCCAGCCGTTGCAGTCTATCAGTCGTATAATGCATGGCAATGGTAACTAAATCTATGAGAGTAAAAAAAACATGCACAGACAAATCCAAATTAAACCCTGCGGCTCGTGACGACACATTGATGTCCTAAGACATGAAACGATTGGTTTGGGCGAGAAACCGAACAGTATTTATATAATTTTTTACCTCTAATGTAGCACTATGTCCAACTTCCTTGAGCACGTGCATGGCATCCGATGCGTGAGGGGTGTACGCGCTCTGGCATAGTTTACACAAGCGCCGGAAGTGATCTCTCACGCGTATACGTCACTCATTGTTTACACAGTGCACAGTCATTGTAGGTACGATGGCTAATCAAAATGGTACTTAATTGCGCTTATCCGGATTGTTCAAACCGACTTAAAACTAAAAGATTACATTCTCTCGCGCAAACTCATTCGGGAGTGGTGACTTTCCAAGTATTCCCAACTTCTGAGCCTGCTCGCTTGAAGTTATGGTTGATTGCTCTTCGGCTGGATATCAACACACCCATTAACGTAAACTACGCCAGAGCGCGTACACACCTCACGCATCGGATGCCGTGTGCGTGCTCAAGGATGTTGGACATAGTGCTGTATTAGAGGTAAAAAATGATATAAATATTGTTCGGTTTCTCGCACAAACTGATCGTTTTGTGTCTTAGGACATCAATGTGTCGTCACGAGCCGCAGGGTTTAATTTGGATTTGTCTGTGCATGTTTTTTTTACTCTCATAGATTTTGTTACCATTGCCATGCATTATACGACTGATAGACTGCAACGGCTGGACTTAAAAATCAATCAATTCTTCTACTGAAGAAACAAAGTCACCTGAGCTAGCAACTAGTTGACTGCTTTTCTGGACAGCCAGTAAAATCCATAGTAAATCCGAATAGCTGTACAAGTCCTAGTTGTACTTATATTTTGAATTGTAGTACTTACATTTTAATACTTTAAGCACTGAATGAAATATACAACAAATATAGAGTAAGGGGTAAGATTCCCCCAAAATAGGCAAGATAACCCCATCCCCACCTCATAATTTTTCTCTCGACCATAGATGCCACAAAATCTTATCTCAGCACATCTGATAAATTGCTTTTACAAATTTTTTACTTTTAAATTGCGATTACAGGGAAGGTCTTGAATGGGCTGTTATGTATGTATATATTCATATGCCTGTATATAAATAAGTTTACCATTCAGATTAATCTATTTTACTGAGATTCTGCTTTGTCTGTCATCGGTTAATAATTTGTTCAACTAAATTTTCAAAACGTGTTTTTAAAAAGAATAGTTGATTTTGTATTTTACAATAATGACACTTTAAATATATATTTATATATTTATAAGAATCCAACTAAATTAGAAAATGTTTCTATTGATTTCCTTTAATAACAAACTGAATGATGCATCATCACCCTGCACAAGCTAAATGAATATCTATGTTACAATTCAAAAGTAAATGCAAATTTCTCTTAAGGGGGCTTCTCTTACATGAGTTGCTTGTCCAGGGAAAGAGGAAAATAATTTCACCATGTTGTTTTTGGTGTTTGCAGATGGTACAACCTATGAGCTCAGGTGAGTGGATGTTAATATTGACTCAGCTTGAGGTGGGGACCTTCTGAGACAGCGAGATGTGTCAGCAAACACTGGCCAATACTTAATCGCCACCAGGGCATAAAACAGGATCAGAACAGGATCAGCATTCGGCAGCTTAATCGCAGTTTTCTGGAAGATAGAGATTGTGTGAGTGCGTGTCCATTGCCCCATCATGTGTAAATGGGTCACACACTATGATCTGTCATCTCAACCCCACACCATAACATGATACCCCTTGATACAAATAACAGCAGCTCCAGTAACCCCCAAATTAACTCCACACCAAACATACATACATACATACACTGAGGCCACAGTGGGTGAGTTTTTACACATGCTATTCCTGAATCACTGTCTGCCCTCTATAATGTGATCATGAAGTTTGCCTGCTAAATGTCTTAAATACATAATAACCCGAATGATTCATGAGGTTTTTTTATCATGAATTTGGTAGCTGCAGAAACACACAACCCCATGCTAGTAATTGCATGAAAGCAAAACTAACTGGCCTTTTTTTTAATGATTTTTTAGCTGGTTATAACATGAACCATGAACTAAAAGATATACCTTTGCACAAATTCTATCTTACCAGTCCAATGCTAAAATATTGTGAGTTCCTTTCAAAACATTGTGATAAATGTGTTAAATTTTACATACATTTGGTGTAGCTGCTAGTTTAAACCAGTGGTTCTCAGCTGGTAGGTCACGACCAAAACATGGCTCACAAGTCTATAGAAATTGATAAATACAAATAATAGGGTAAAATCGATCAACTGTTTCATTGTGACAGTTAGGATAGGAACATTTGTTTACTTATCAACTTCACAAAAAAGGGCAAAATGCTTTCTATATCTTTTGATAATGACATCCTTGAAAAAGCATTGTTGAGACCACACACACACAAAAAAGATGCAGTCTTTTCACTTTTGCTGTTGTTTATGTTGGTTATTAACAAAATTGTCAGCTTTTATTCAGCTATGTAATGTTGAAATGGATTGGAGACCTCCTGGGAAAACTAGATTGCTGCATGCTGGAAGAGGTTTAGTGAAACCAGCAGGGGTTGCTTACCCTGTGGTCTGTGTGGGTCCTAATGCCCCAGTATAGAGATGGGGACACTATACTGTCAAAAAACATGGTCCTTCGGATGAGACGTTAAACCGAGGTCCTGACTCTCTGTGGTCATTAAAAATCCAAGGATGTCCTTCGAAAAAGAGTAGGGGCATCCCAACCAAATTCGCCCATTGGACTCTGTCCATCATCATGGCCTCCTAATCATCCCCATACACTGATTGTCTCCTCTCACCAATAAGCTGGTGTGTGGTGGGTGTTCTGGCGCAATATGGCTGCCGTCGCATCATCCAGGTGGATGCTGCACATTGGTGGTGGTTGAGGAGATTCCCCCCTTCCATGTAAAGCGCTTTGTGTTCCTGAGAAACCCAATGAAATTGCTCTAGTTATTGGCGATTCTATTGTATGGAACGTGAAAATAGAGACACCAGCCACCATAGTCCAATGTTTATCGGGAGTCAGAGCACCTGACATCTTGGCAAATTTAAAAGTGCTGACTAATGCTAAACGTAAATTCAGTAAGATTCACTGTAAAAAATGACCATGAATTAAACGGTAAAAGACTGTAAAAATGCTACCTGTTAAATGGTTAACGCTAAATTCCCCTACTATATATGGTGAAAAACTGTATTGGACATTAAATGTATTGGACATTATTTTTATGGGAGCATTTTTGTAAGTGAAAAATACCTTTTTAATTTACACTGAATAACCATAAATTTACATTCCCAGAATTCCCTGCGTTACATTTCAAATTTGATGTTTTTTTGTTGAAATAACTGTTTCTTCTTAGTTGTTTTCTTATCAGTTTTGTATATTAGGGTTGTGTGTTACACCTAATGTTGTTAAATTAATGTTTATTGCATTATTTCAGTTTCATGTGTGTTACCATGATGGTGTATAGTGTTTATGTGAGTGACACTGTGCACCTTCTATATATGTTATTATTTAAAAGCTGCTTGTGATGGGCTTTGGTTCATCATCTGACTTTCTCATCACCACCTGCATTTGGTGGTTATCAGTGTAATACAAATGTACAAAACAGGTTTCAGTTCTTCAATAGGTTGGTATATTAACATTATATCACTTAATGAAATTACAGTATTTTACTGTTGTAGCGTCTGGACCAATCAAACACACAATTTTTCATTTGATTTAACAAATCAGTTATTCATTAGATTAACAAATCGTCACAGTCCCCTCACCCAATAAACTGGGTGCCAGGATGTCTGCAATGACACCAGGCCCCCCTGGTCCCCATGGCAACTAATGCTGATATCACTAGTTTTATGACCCACAGGAATGTGAGTAGGGAAAATCACTACCTTTTTGTAGGAAGAGACACAATGCACAGTGCCTTCTGATGATCTAAAAGAGAGTGTATATTATATGTTGGTACATAGGCAATATATTAGTGTCCTGAGAATCTTTAGTAATTTCGATTCAAGTTCCATATGCAAATTACCATGCTTCCACACAAAGTGTCATAAAACTCCCCAGTATTTCCAAACTCCCACTTGGAGTCGGTGGTTTGGTTGAATTCTGAGAAGATGAAAATGTGAGCTACAACGCTCCAGGATATCCTAAGCTTGTGCCAGGCTTTGGCCTTGACTTTTCCATTCACCAAGATTCTCTGACTCAAACTGCTTCTTTTTCATCAACCAACTTCAGCAAAGATCAACTTGAACATTCAGATTGCATCAAACCTCTTTCAGACAGACGAGACGTGCAAGTATCAGACTTAGTCTTATTAATTGATACCTTAGGCATCATTTGTACCTTTTTACAAAGGTGTGTTTGAACTAAGAATCTGATGTTCCCTTCAGGCTGTAAATCTGCTGAATATGCAAATGGTTCCATAACTTCATTCCTTATTTCTCTCCTTTTTACTGCCTAAACTTTAACTCCTTTTCCTATACCAACTGTATGCATGCGTGTGTGTTTTTGTGTATGTTAGACGAGTTTAAGTGTTCATGTAGTATGTTAGACTAGTTTAAGTGTTTATGTAGTTAATAAAGTCTTACTTGTATCACACTTGACGTTGTTCATTGTTTGCTCATAACTGGAGTCACTTAATCATGCAGATTTATGCTACAAGCTCGGTGTAGAATTGTACAGTAAGAAAGTTCTTTCCCTTAACCAGGAAATTAACGTTCTAAGAATTGACAGACAGTTGACCCTGAGAGGTCAAGTAAATATCTACAGCGGATCTAAATATTTATAATTAATTATAACTAGTTATGATTAATTATTCATATTTCCCCATGAGCTGATTCGCTACACTGTAAATTTAAATTAAAACAGTAAAATCTTATTAAAAAAAAAATCTTTTAAAAAAAACTTAAAAAAAAATAAAAAAAAAATTAATTAATTGCATGCGTTAAAGCGTTAATTTTGACAGCACTTATTAAAATATAACTTCCACTCAAATATATCTTCCAGTGAGACGACAGTTCTCTCTGGTGACTTATGCCAGGCTTATTCTGTTCTACAGTTGCCTGCAAACTCACATTTGGTTCTGCCAGTTGACAACTAATGATCCCACTCTAAATTTTATTTATTTGATGATAGTTAAATTCAGATACCCAATACAGAAGAAATGACCTCTTTCTACTTCTACTTCATCACAACTTTAATATTTTTGTCTGACCATATAACATGAACTGAATGAAGTAGATTTTTCAACATTCAAGCTGCAACCTTACATTTCATTTTATTTTATTTTATATAAAACACAGTGTACATGGATTATTAGCACTTTGAACATCCCCTGGAAATAGTAGGCCATCCTAGTATCTATGGAATACTCATTTCAACATACAGCACTTCCAATCTTTTTAGAGTGAAGCTTACAAGGACTGGGAGCAAGGCTGCTTGGTACCAACCATAAGGCATTTTGTGCAATGAAATACTGGCTGCCAAGAGCATGAAACTAACTATTTAAGAAACATTTAGAAATCAAAAACATATTTTGCATATTGCTGGACTATGGTTTTATGATTATATTTATCAAAGGCTGAATTAAAGAAAATGTTTGTTTACTTTCTTGTTTCACTGCTTGATGTCTAACGGACAGTTTGATCCAGAAGCAAAACAAGTGAGCCACCTGGATCTAGGTTGTACTCGTTTGGGGCATCCAAAACCTTTATTGAAACAGGTCTGGAAAATCATTAAACTTGTCAAAAGGGGGCAGAGCTATTTTAACTTCCTGCTTTTGAAAAAAAAGGCATCAGAGAAGGCCAGTAGTTATTCTGAAGGTTTCAGTTATTACATTTTTTTTTAACAATGAGGCCAGTGATTTTTAGTTGTGTTGGATTGTTGTTGCTTATTGCAGTTGACTTGAGTTTGGCACAGTGGTCAAGATTTCAACAAGGCCAGGATCCACTAAGATTCCAACAGCAACAGTCGCCAGTTTTAGCTCCTCAGCAATCTGTTCAAGATCCACAGGCATCAACAACTTTTTGGCCTCCAAGACCTGTTCTTCTGTTTTTTGGAAGACACGTCACTTCCTGTTTGTTGCTGCTGTGTGTTTTGAGTTTGAGCTCCATCAAGTTAATTCTTTGTCGTCTAATTTTTTATCTTAAAATCAATTTTATACACCATTTTCGTTTCTATATAATGTATGAATATATCCCCTATCGTATTCTACAACAAAAACAATCAGAGCGCCTTGTTATCACTAACGTAGTTTTATTTTGATTTCCCGAGTCCGCTATTAGCATCGCCAGCGTGGTTGCCGCTAATCTCGCTTACATTACTAATACTCTATTCACACACGTTAGCATTGTTTTACTCACTGTTACTTGCTTTAATGGCGGATGTGTGTCTACCTTTGAGTGCAGGTGAGGACACGTTCAAGCTGCATTCGGTGCAGCTCGAGCTGGAGGCCGTGGAGAAGCAGATCCGCGACTTGGTGGAGAGGCAGACCCAGCTGAGAGAGTGGAGAGCCGCGCTGGAAACATCCCAGGCTGACGCTCACAAGTCCGAGGTAAGTATACAGCGCGCTGCTAATTCTCCCACCACCTCTACACCGTGTGTTTCTCTGCACAGGCGCCGGGACACCACGGACCCTGGGTGCACCCCCCATGGAAGATGCGATCCAGGCCCCGGGCGACGACCTCTCCCCCTCAGCCACCTCTGGTTTTCGAGATCTCCACCCGGAACCGCTTCGCTCCCCCCCCGCGCGACGGAACGCGACGCTGTGATCATCGGAGACTCCATCGTCCGGCACGTCCGTGCTACGATAGCTGAAGGTAAAGTGCACACTCACTGTTTCCCTGGCGCTCGTGTTCTCGATGTTTCTGCACAGATACCCGCAATCCTGAAGGGCGACGAGAGTACCGGAGCGGTCGTGCTTAACGACACCAAGCTGCGGCAGATGGAGACACTGAAGAGGGACTTCAGGAGCCTGATCGAGACAGTGCGCAGCACATCGCCCGCGACAACGATCATCGTGTCAGGACCGCTTCCCACGTATCGACGAGGACACGAAAGGTTCAGTAGACTTTTTGCTTTAAATGAATGGTTATTGTCATGGTGTAAAGAACAGAAACTGCTCTTTGTTAATAATTGGAATCTTTTCTGGGAGCGTCCTAGGCTTTTTCGCGCTGATGG
>NW_015505709.1:511694-555289 GCF_001515645.1 Sinocyclocheilus grahami
TAGATCGATTACAAAACTATACAGGTATTCAAGGGCAGGCTTTAAGATGGTTTAGATCCTACCTGTCCGATCGCTACCACCTTGTTCATTTAAATGGGGAGTCACCTCAATTATCACCAGTAAAATATGGAGTGCCACAAGGATCTGTCCTAGGTCCTCTGCTATTTTCGATATACATGTTGCCCCTAATATTATTAGAAAATACGGGATTAGTTTCCACTGTTATGCCGATGATACTCAACAAGACCAGATGAAACTTCTAAATTATCTAAGCTAACAAAATGTGTTATAAATGTAAAAGATTGGATGACCAATAATTTTCTCCTATTAAATTCGGATAAGACAGAGATATTACTTATTGGACCAAAAGACAGTACACAGAATCTCGTGGATTACAATTTGCAACTAGACGGAACTACGGTTACTTCCTCTACAGTCAAAAATCTGGGTGTTATATTAAATAGCAACTTAAATCATATTTCCCATGTTACAAAAACAGCATTCTTCCATTTTAGAAACATTGCCAAGTTACGAAACATGTTACCTGTTTCTGTTACAGAGCTGACAATACGTGAGACGTGCAGATCCATATGCAAGCTTTTATTTTGGAGAAGACAGAGACGTGGTCATAAAACAGGCAGGGTCAAACAGTGGCAAACAGGTATATGGCGGGCAAGACACAAGAATAGTCCTAGGGCTAGCGCAGGTCGATGAACGGCAAACAGAATCAGGAGGGACAAGACTAAAGGGAGAAATCCAGGAAACCAGGTGAAGATCAGGAACCGAGAAAAAGGCTAAGGCTAAGGCTAAGGCTAAGGTAGTGTAGTGTAGTGTAGTGTAGTGTAGTGTAGTGTAGTGTAGTGTAGTGTAGTGTAGTGTAGTGTAGTGTAGTGTAGTGTAGCTATCTGGCGATATACGCTAAACAATACTCGGCAGAGGGAAGGGATCAGACTGAGTTAAATAGTGAGGGAGTGATATGAAACAGCTGGGTGCAATCAGTGTTAACAGCTGTGTGCAATCCGTGCTGAGTGCAATCAGTGCAATGAATGATGGGATATGTAGTCCGGGGCGATGTGCAACAGTGTGTAGTGCGAGAGTCAATGAAATTGGAAAGGGTGACCTCTGATGGCTAGCAGATGGAAGTTCATGGACCGGATTCGTGACAGTTTCTGATGCAGAAAAGCTAGTTCATGCATTTATGGCCTCTAGACTTGACTATTGTAATGCACTGCTAGGTGGTTGTCCTGCATCTTCAATAAACAAGCTACAGGTAGTCCAAAATGCAGCGGCTAGATTCCTTACCAGGTCAAGAAAATATGATCATATTACGCCAATTTTACAGTCTCTGCACTGGCTACCTGTTAAGTTCCGTATCAGTTACAAAATATTATTGCTTGCCTATAAGGCCCTTAATGGGTTAGCTCCTGCGTACCTAACTAGTCTTCTACCATGCTACAATCCATCACGCTCCCTAAGGTCGCAAAATTCTGGACTTTTGGTAGTACCTAGGATAGCAAAGTCCACTAAAGGAGGTAGAGCTTTTTCGCATTTGGCTCCCAAACTCTGGAATAGCCTTCCTGATAATGTTCGGGGTTCAGCCACACTCTCTCTGTTTAAATCTAGATTAAAGACACATCTCTTTGGCCAAGCATTCAAATAATGCATCTCATAATCTTGTACTGCAGTTATATCTGATCAAATGCACATTATTATTCTTTAGTTTGGGTTAAACAAATCAATTTTGCTTGGTTGGAACAGCAGCTACGCTAATTATGTCTCTATTTGTTTCTCTGATTTTGCCATGGGATTGACATCCCGTGGTAACTAGGATTTACACAAGCTTCAGTCTGGATCCAGAACACCTGAGAAGAGATGATGCCAACCCCTCAGAGGACCTCAGATGATGCCAACCCTGAAACAACATACAGAACTACCACATTTTGCTATAAGTTTGATTGCATCATATAAAAATTGCTGTTAATAGTGTTCATCGTCTGTTTTATTACGTCTTTAATTGATTTTTCTGTACATTTCTACCATATGTACATTAATTGACAGTCACCACTGATAAGCTACCACTAAATATTGTAGAAACTTAATTTGCTGTAAAGTTGCTTTGCAATGATTTGTATCGAGAAAAGCGCTGTACAAATAAACTTGACTTGACCTGCAATGAGGCCTGCTGGGGTGGATGCACGGAAGCTTCAAGAACCTGGAAGTAGTCAGTCCTAACAGCTTATGCAGGCTCCTATGGTGCCTTTGACCTGGCATTTTCCAGTAATGCCAGATGTGCCTTTTGGGCAGCGTGTACCTATAGCTCCCCAGAGTGTTGCAGCACAATGTAGGGATAACTTTGTGCATGTGGCGGTTAAGAAGGACTTGTTTGGTACTGGTCAACTGGTGAATCCTTCATTTCTCACTTAAAAAGGCTGTGCAGCTGTAATAGACAAAGTAGTTTACTATCTTGAATACTGGCACTAAGAAGTTTGACCAAAACTGACACTTAATCCTCTTTTACTAATCCCAATAGGTTGCATAATGTAAGCAGCAATATCTTGTTGCCCGCCTGGGTTCCTTTTGCTGCAACTAAAGTTGCAGAGGAAGTTCTGGTGTTCTCCTTGAGGCTCATGACTGGTAATATGTATTTAAGTGTTATAACTTTTATAAGTGACTAGGTAGTGTTGCTAATGTGACTTTCATTTCAGATGACTGGATGTTTGAGAGGCCATCCAATCAGTACTTCCTAGGGCAGTTCCTGAAGCTTGAAGCTTCTGTGAAGCAGTACAACCATGTTCCTCTGTGCATCTTTGTGGATGGTTGTGTGGCTACTGCGGCCCCTGATGTGAACACCACCTCTCCAAGATATTCCTTTATTGATAACCATGGGTTCGTAAAGAATCGCTCCTCAAACTCCCTGTTGCAAACAGAGCCTAAAAGATGTGTTTTTTTTTGTTTGTTTTACTTTTCCTCTCCCCGCATTCTCTTCAGGTGCCTGGTAGATGCAAATCTTACAGGCTCCACTTCCAGTTTCATGCGTTTCATATTAGCAAGTTTTTTTTCTCCCCTAAATCTGGGGGTCAATTAGCAATGGTCAATGGCTCCAAAACAGAAAACATATTTCACAAACATCTGCAAGTATGTTTCTTTTAAAGTGTTTGGTGTATAGAGTTGTATTTATAGGGGTTTTTATAGAACAATTCTTAACCCCACCCCAGACCTCACAAACTTTCAAACCCTGATTACGGCCATGTCTCTTTTTTTTAGATACGGTTGCTCCTTTACGCTTAAGGAAGATTAAGGAAAACAGTTTGACACTGTGGTATGAGCACACTTGCTCCTTAAAGAGAGCAGCTCTGAAAATGGAGCGCAGCTGGAGGAACACAAAACTAGAGGTATTTCGTGTTGCATGGCGAGAAAGTTCCCTATCCTACAGAAAAGCATTAAAAACTGCTAGATCTGATCACTTTTCGTCTCTTTTAGAATAAAACAAACATAACCCCAGGTATTTATTCAATACAGTGGCTAAATTAACAAAAAAAATAACCCACTGGGCAAAGTTACGTCCAGTGGACGTCTTTTTGAAGTATTTGCACACGTTGAAAAGACGTCCACTAAGGAGCCACAATGAAAGTTTTTGACGTCTTTTTTTGACATGCTCTGCACGTCCGATATAAATGTTCATGGAACCTCCGTACAAGGTTAAAAATTAATTCAAATATGGTCAGTGGACATTATTTTCAACATCATTTAAGGTTCATTTAGACAATTTATACTATTTCTGGACCAAATAACACTCTCAGTGATGCATTAGATTTAAACTCATGTTATTTCAATGTAATTTCCATTTGTAATTGCAAAGCAACTCACAGACACTGTGGTTGTCCAAAAATCATGGAAATAAAATAATCTTCATTGAAACAGTGTTGAAGTTTATGAGATAATTAAATGATCAAATAACTGATGATTGAGCATTTGGTAAAATCAACTGCAAATAAAAGACATTAAATCTCTCAAAATCTCAGCAGAGGATGATTAAACAACTCCACAAACAGCATCACCAGCTTCATTCATTAGAGTGACTTTATTTCTGTCAGACATCTAGAGAAGCTCTTACTGAGAATTAACAGAGGTTTAGATGTTGGTATTTGTTTCATTTGAAGTCACCATTGTCGTGGACAGTGTTTGCTTTAGTTGGGATCTTGGTCCTCATTTTTCATGTGTTAGCTTTTCTTTGGCTGTTGTAGCTGTGTTTTTGTGAAACACAGTAGTCGCTGCAAAAGAGTCCATCCAGTGATATCATGATTAGTTGTCATGATGACCAAGGGGGGATGGTGTTCAGCAGAAATCCTGGCATCCAGTTTATTGAGTGAGGGGACTGTGACGATTTGTTAATCTAATGAATAATTGATTTGTTAAATCAAATAAAAATTAGTGTGTCAGATTGGTCGAGACGCTACACAGTACTGGCACCAAGAGCAAAATGATTGCTTATTCTGAATATGGACAAAATGCATCATATAGTCACACACAGACATCAAGATTTTGCACATGAATCACAACAACGGTGACAATCAAAACAAAAAAAGCTTGGGAATTAAGGATGAATTTGTACTATAAAGCCACCCATCATGCATTGCAGCATGGAGCTTTTTTGTTTGTGTTGATTGTGTAGCCAAGCCACTAGGAGGCGCTGTTGTACGCCATGGGCGTTTTATGGTGTAAAACGATGAACCGTCTACCTTTGTATACACTAGTGTTAAAAGAGTTCTCTCTTCTTTAGGAAGTATATGGTGATGATTGTAGCCCTTTAATGGTGTGTGATCAGCTAAAGTCTCAAAGGTATTTATTTTAAATTTTATTGTGAGGCTAGTATACCTAGCATTTTAATACTGTTGACTAATAAATGTATAAATAGTGGTTTCTTTTTTAAATTGTAATGTTTGTTTTTCTTTTTATATTTGTGTAATTAAATTAGCTGTCCTGATTGAGAAGGTTGGACTGCATAACATGGGTTAACATTGTGTTTTGTTTAATGTTTTCTCTCTTTAGAGTTGTTTTTCGGTCCAGCTCAATTGATCACTGTTTTCCCTGCCTTGAAATTGTATTCTCTTGTTTCTGTGAATTGTTTATTTTGTTTTCTTTCACTCTTGTTGTTGGCCCATGACTATTGTTTGGTCCGGTTATTTTACATGCAAACAAGGCCATTACTGGCAGCTTACTGGCAGCTTACTCATAGGGAGGAAGTATATTCACCATCATTCACATGTGTGCTGTGTTTTTTTGTATTTCATGCTTTGAGGTGCTATGTATGAAAACTGAAGTTTGTAGATTGGGGTTATTGTATTTAATTTTTGCTGTTAATTTCATTTTTATTTTCTTTGAGAGTGATATTATCCTCTGCAGGTATTTGTGTTTCCATCTTACATGAGTAAATTTAGCCAGCTTGGAAGTGAAACTACTTGATTACTTGGTTAATAAAATTGAAACTGTGTTTATAGTAATTCTGTCTTAAGGATATTCTTTTATTTGAATAGCCGTGCGGTAAAACCCTTTACATGGCCTGGGATCCATGTGAGTGGCGTAGTCAAGAATATAGGAGTACTTATTCTCTGTCATACCACAATTGTCACCGTTGTTGTGATTTATATGCAACATCTTGATGTCTGTGTGTGACTATATGATACATTTACTTAAAATATCTCATGCATTTTGTCCACCTTCAGAATAAGGGATAATTTTGGTCTTGGTGCCAGTACTGCAACTTCACAAGGTTTGGTGGCTGTAAACACCGAAAACAAAACTAAAATCACAACAGCAGATGCTCATCTTGTGATGATCACCATCAACAAGGAGCTAATAACACCTGACCTTGCTTTATTTTGGTCTATTTTGCAGTGACTACTGTGTTTCACAAAAACACAGTGATAACAACCAAAGAAAAGCTAACAAGAAGTATGAGGACCAAGATCCCAACTAAAGCAAACACTGTCCATGACAATGGTGACTTCAAATGAAACAAACACCAACATCTAAACCTCTGTTAATTCTCAATAAGAGCTTCTCTAGATGTCTGACAGAAATAAAGTCAATCTATTTAGTGAAGCTGGTGATGCTGTTTGTGGAGTTATGTAATCATCCTCTGCTGAGATCTTGAGAGATTTAATGTTTTTTATTTGCAGCTGATTTTATCAAATGCTCAATCATCAGTTATTTGATCATTTAATTATCACATAAACGTCAACACTGTTTCAGTGAAGATTCTTTTATTTCCATGATTTTTGGACAAACACAGTGTCTGTGAGTTGCTTTGCAATTACAAATGGAAATTACATTGAAATAACATGAGTTTAAATCTAATGCATCACTGAGAGTGTTTATTTGGTCCAGAAACAGTATAAATTATGTATAAATGAACCTTAAATGATGTTGAAAATAATGTCCACTGACCACATTTGAACTAGTTTTTAACCTTGTACAGAGGTTGCATGAACGTCTATATCGGACGCGCAGAACACGTAAAAAAAAAAACGTCATAACTTTCATTCTGGCTCCTCAGTGGACATCTTTTCAATGTGTGCAAAGACTTCTAAAAGATGTCCACTGGATGTAACTTTGCCCAGTGGGAAAGCACCAACAGGCGTTGACATTTCCCAACAGCACAGCAGTAATGACTTTATGAACTACTTTAATTCCAAGATCGATACTATTAGAGATAACATTGTAACCATGCAGCCGTCAGCTAGAGTATCGCATCAGAGTGCACTATAGATCCCATTGAGGAACAATTCCACACATATAGGAGCGGAAGAATTTTATAAGCTTAAGTCATCTAAACCAACATGTATTCTAGACCCTTTTCCATCTAAGCTCCTAAAAGAGGTGCTTCCAGAAGTCATAGATCCTCTTCTTGCTATTAATTCATCATTGTCATTAGGATATGTCCCCAAAACCTTCAAACTGGCTACTATTAAGCCCCTCATTAAAAACCTACAACTTGACCCCAAAGAACTAGTTAATTACAGACCGATCTCGAATCTCCATTTTCTGTCAAAGATACTAGAAAATGTGTAGTATTCTCACAATTATATTCCGTCTTAGAGAAAAATGGTATCTGTGAGGATTTCCAGTCAGGATTTAGACTGTATCATAGTGCTGAGACTGCTTTCATTAGAGTTACAATTGACCTGCTTTTATCATCTGATCATGGTTGTATGTCTCTATTAGTGCTACTGGATTTTAGCTCTGCGTTCAACACTATTGACCACAACATTCTTTTGAATAGACTAGAAAACTTTGTTGGCATTAGTGGAAGCAGGCCCGGATTGGCCAATTGGCCTATTGGGAGGATTCACTGTCTGTTTTTTTTGTGGCCGTGAGGGCCGGTGTTGTCATGCCAATTGATAATTAATCACTATTTTTGCACAAATTATTGTTTTATTTGTGAAGTAGCCATTAGAGGAAGGCTTTAAGACCAAGCGGAATCCTCTGCCAGCTTAAAAATTAACTTCTAGCGTATTCTTGGACCTCATTATTGAAGTAGGCTACAAATCTAAGCACCAGATGCAGCCCACACTCTCTAAGTTTTCTTTAATTGAAAAAATGCATTTTCATTCATTCAAAGGCTATATGGTATATGGATTTTTTAGTTCAAAACTTTAAATGCCATTGTTTAAAATGTTTTATTGAATGATGTTTCATAGACCTTCAGTTGTTACGCTTTCAAATTTCATGCCATTTGTAATTTCACAGTATTTTCACCTCCTAACTTTTCACTTGTGAAGTCACAATTCTATATTGGTACATTTTAATCAGGCAGATTAAATTTTTTTTATTACATTAAAATGATTTTTAGAATAATTGTACATAAATAGGTCAAGCAAAACAATTGTTATTATTTCTGAGAACTATTTGTCTGCAGGCAGACGTACATTATGGTACAGTACAAATATTTGGAGCGTCCCTTATTCCGTCCCTCATTTTCTTAAAGAACAAACACTTATTTTCTACAAGAATACACACTATTTTCTTAAAGAATAAAAGATAAAGAATCACAATTGTCCCTTATTTTCCATTTCTGAAGTTAATTGGCAACCCTAATGATGACGTAATTATCTTTTGACCCCCCTGACCCCTTGCTCCAAAAAAAAAAAAAAAACTCAGTTGTTGGAGATATGTGAGCAAAAAATAATAGACATATCAATCACAAGTGCAGTATGGAGTACCTCAAGGCTCAGTACTAGGGCCGTTACTCTTCACGCTTTACATGTTACCCTTAGGAGATATCATCAGGAAGCACAGTGTTAGCTTTCACTGTTATGCTGATGATACTCAGCTCTATATTTCTTCGTGGCCTGGCGAAACATACCAATTTGAAAAACTAACGGAATACATAGTCGATATAATTAAAAAAAACTGGATGACCAGTCATTTCTTACTGCTAAATTCTGAAAAAACAGAGGTGTTAATTATCAGACCTAAAACCTCTGCATGTAATAACCTAGAACACTGTCTAACACTTGATGGCTGCTCTGTCAATTCTTCGTCACCAGTTAGGAACCTAGGTGTGCTATTTGATAGCAATCTTTCCACGTTTCTAGCATTTGTAAAACTGCATTTTTTCCATCTCAAAAATATATCTAAATTGCAACCTATGCTCTCAATGTCAAATGCAGAAACTTTAATTCATGCGTTTATAACCTCAAGGTTAGATTATTGTAATGCTTTATTGGGTGGTTGTTCTGCACGCTAAATAAACTCCAGCTGGTCGAAAATGCAGCAGCTAGAGTTCTTACTACAACCAGGAAGTATGACCGTATTAGCCCGGTTCTGTAAAAACTGCACTGGCTCCTTATTAAACATTGTATAGATTTTAAAATCCTGCTAATTACTTATAAAGCCCTGAATGGTTTAGCACCTCAGTACTTGAGCAAGCTCTTATCGTATTATAGTCCTCCACGTCCGCTGCGCTCTCAAAACTCTGGCAATTTGATAATGCCTAGAATATCAAAATCAACTGCGGGCGGCAGATCCTTTTCCTATTTAGTGCCCAAACTCTAGAATAATCTACCTAACACTGTTCGGGAGGCAAACACACTCTGTCAGTTTAAATCTAGATTAAAGACCCATCTCTTTATCCTGGTTTACACATAACACACTTACACATTTATATTACTCAAATCCGCTAAAGTATTGTTAGGCTGCATTAATTAGGTCAACCGGAACTGGGAACACTTCCAATAACACACAATGTGTAGAATGGCATTTATGCTAAAATTAGTCTGTTTCTTTCTTATTCTAAGGTCACCGTAGCCACCAGATCCAGTCTGTATCCGGATCAGATGGTCACTGCAGTCACCCGGATCCAGTACGTATCCAGCCCAGATGGTGGATCAGCACCTAGAGACATTGAGTGTTTACTATTGTCCTTTTGCATCGACACACTATTTCCCTATTTGATACTGTAAAGCTCAATATAAAAGCTCAATAAAAGCGCTATATAAATAAAGGTGACTTGACTTGTTCCCAGAAAAGTGCTATAGCCTATACATGTAACAAAATAATTTTTTCATATGCCTATGCAGTAATTATAAATTTGAATATATTTGATTATAATCTTATTGTTGTGTGATAATCAATCTTGGTGCTCCGGTAAAATCTGGTTCCTGAAGCAAAAAACAATGGGTTTAAATATTTACTGTTACAGCCTGCTGTTAAACTTCAATTTTAAGGGTACTTTTTACTGAACATATTTTTACTGTTCCTGTCCTTTAAATGCTCTGTGATATGTGATACATGGACATTAGGCAGAAAATAACCGGACATATGTTAAACTCCTGAATCCCCATTCTACACAAACTGCATAAGATTGCACTTGAACTCGAAACCACTCAAAAAAAACCTTGAAATGGAAGGAGCCAGAGTGATGTTTACTAATTATTATTCTCGAAGCTCACCTACCCGTTTCTGAGCAAGACTTTTCAGTACTGCTGGGTAATTGACACAAAGGGATTTGTGAAGAAAGATGCAGTCACTAACAGGGATGAGGATTTCTTCTCCCAGTTGTCATTTGAAGGTCAGCACTAATTTGAGCTCTTCTGGGAGTGTATGTGATGGACAGACTGAGGTGGAGGTATAGAGTGAACAAGAGAGCAGAGTGATTGGAGAAGGCATGTAGAGGATGACGTCTTTATCCTCTATCTGTTGTCTTTCATTATAGCACCTTGGCTCTGTCTTTATGACAAGCTGAAGATGAGGTGTCTGGTGAGCCACACAAGCAAACAGAATTCACACCAACCAAACAATTATGACAGCAAACAGTTTATTTAAACATGGGAATGGGTGATTTCTAGCTGCAAAGATGTCTTTTTTTTTATTAATGAGCAGTGTTCATTCTTGCCGTAATTTTCAGGAGCAATAATCGCTGTCCTTTAAACATTGAAAATTAATTTTTTAATTCAGATTCCCACACACCCAAGTTATGGCAGCCTGTTCTAATTAAAGTACGAAGTGTTTCACGGTGGCACAGTTCCCTCTAGAGTGGCATGCATGTCCTCTAAAGCACATTAGGTCAGCTGTACGCTCAAGGAGACTAATAGGCACTGCTGAAATGATTCAGGAACAGTTACCCACTGGCACAACCACATTACATCGCAACCACTGAGTTTCTTTGAATACTTATAGGCTCTGTTCCTAGTCTATGGCCTACACACACAGCATTTTATAGTGGTATCAAAAGGCAGTAAAAATGTGCTACTTTCTAAATATATTTTCTTTTGGCAGTTCTTTTAAAACAGTATCTGTCAGCAAAACAGAAGGAGTTAAAGGGATAGTTCAACCAAAAATGAAAATTCTGTCATCATTTACTCACCCTCAAGCAGTTCCAAACCCGTATAAATTTCTTTGTTCTGCCAAACAGAAAGGGAGATATTTTGAAGAAAGTTTGTAACCAGGCTGTTTTGGGGCACCATTGACTTCCATAGTAGGAGAAAAAAATACTATGGAAGTCAATGGTGCCCCAGAACTGCTCTGTTTCCCACATTCTTCAGAATATCTTCCTTTGTGTTTGGCAGAACAAAGACATTCATACAGGTTTGAAACTACTTGAGGGTAAGTAAATGATGACAGAATTTTAATTTTTGGGTGAACTATCCCTTTAACACAGAACTTCCACACATAAGATATTTATTGATAAAATGGGTCAAACAGACGAGCAGGGCTGACTTAGCTGACAAACAGGTGGGTATTTGCATTGTGATGAGAGTCCACAGCGGTAAAGGTACAACGGGAAGATGAGGACTGACAGATTGAAGCAGTAGAGCATATAAGTAGCCAGATAAATTGCATATAGACAACAACAAGACCAGATGATGGTGGAGTGTACTGTGATGACTTTTGAAGGGTGGCTTGAATTGACACAATCTGTATTGTTAAAAGCACTATATAAATAAAGGTGACTTGACTTGACTTGACTAGAAAAGACAAATGGATGAGCAATGCAGACTTAGCTCAGAAACAGGTGAGTAATGGTAAGGTCTTAAGAGTCCACCCCAGTGATAGCACAACAGGATGATGAGGAATGACGGATGGAGGATAGATGCAGGTAAGTAGCGCAGGTAAGTTGTGCAAGGGTAACAACAAGAGCAGACAAAAGTGGAGTGCATAGTGACTGCTTATAAAGGGTGACTTGATGAGTGGGGGGGGTGCTGCAGGATCTGGCGTGGCTGGTGACAGTATCACTAACCTCCATAAATAAGGCAAAAAAAGAAATGTTGATTACAAATCAGTGTTTATCGCTAACTAAAACCAAGGCCACATCCACACAAAGCCAGAGCTTTCCCTATCCAATCTTTTTTTTCCCCTCATTCTAAAAAAAAATTCTGTAAACAAGGCGTTGTCTAAAGAAATATCTGCGTACACACACGAAACCACTGAAACCGACTCAAAACGATGTAGTATGCATGCCAGCCCACTATGTGTCGCTGTAATTCTGCCACAGAGATACACTAAAAACGGAGAAGACTTACGTATTACATATACTTATGTATACAAACATGTTTGCTTTAGTAATTTTTGATATTGCTTTAGTAAAGCTAATAGGCTCAGTAGCTTCTGCAGCACGAATACAAGCATGAAGTCCACCATTGTTGTCGTTGCTTTTATGTGATGTAGCCGGAGTAATATTAATTAACAACATGTTAATTAACTTCATGTTACAATGTTAATTCTCAATAAGAGCTTCTGTAGACGTCTGACAGAAATAAAGTCAGTCTGGTTAGTAATGAGTGAATGGGAATGCTGTTTGTGGAGTTGTTTAATCCTCCTCTGCTGAGATCTTGAGAGATTTAATATATTTTATATCAGTTGATTTAATGTTCGGCTGTGGCTGAAGTCAGTTGTAGTTCTTGTGTTTCTCTTTCCTTCGGTGATTCTGCTTGTTAACAGCAGGTGTTCATAATTAATGGTCAATCATCACATAATTATCTCCTTAACTCCAACACTGCTTCAATGCTACTTTAAAGTGGAAGTGAAGCAGTCAGTTAAGTTAACATTATTTAGTAAAGGGATTTCTGCTTTGATTAAAAAATATATAACAAACATGATTAATGTAACCATTTTAAAGAAAAAAGTATGTTTTGTTGTAGCTTTTAGAGCAAGGGCGCCGCCATCTTGCTGTACCATCGCGTGTGACGTCACGGGGTTGGTTCGCGCTGATGGCCAGTGAAGTAATAGAAGCATTTCTTTACATTTTTAACACACGAATGCTATTTTAACACACAAATAATTTGGTTTTCACCATAATTTGGATTAATATTCAACATTAAAACTGTCTATATGCTAAGTTTTGAT
Organism: Sinocyclocheilus grahami; assembly: GCF_001515645.1. NCBI lineage: Eukaryota > Metazoa > Chordata > Actinopteri > Cypriniformes > Cyprinidae > Sinocyclocheilus > Sinocyclocheilus grahami. The sequence continues at coordinate 524,541 of NW_015505709.1, forward strand.
CGTGGTATCCCAAACATTGTTTTCATAATGCCAGGCGCAAGGTGATGTAACCAGACAAAGCTTCATCATTCATGTCGCATTTTATTGTTATGTCAGACCATTAAGACATATGCATTACACTGGTTCACCAGTTGTATGTATCATATTTTGTGTTCACCTGCGAATACAATTAGCGTTCCTGCTGTTAACAGGACGTAGTGTTTAACTAATCACCAAACGTTATCTGAACAATCGGAGTGCTGCTTCCTCAATGTTTATCATTCTCATGTGTTTTAAGCCTTGTCAATTTAAATATTAAAGTGTTTAAGCTATTCAAGCATGAGACAGCACGGAATAGATTTCAGTGCGGTATTTACACGCTGTGATAGACCTTTTCTGAAAGAGATTTAAATGCGGTACTCAGGCGTTGTGATAGATCATTTCTGTTCGCGCCGGCGGCGTTGCACACACACACAAAGCCACAGCTCGGCTCGGACAGCACTTGAGTAGGCTACCAAATTGAGCTTTCTGTCGCGCCTTCATCAGCAAATGCACACAAAGCACGTTGGAATGACAGTCTTGAGGAGTATCCACGTAAACGAGTATTGTTTCCGATCCGCCCTTTACCGGTGCGGTTTCTTCAACCCCTAATACTGCTCGGTCCCATCGCCGTATCCGCTCAAATGCATAGGCAATTGCACTTATTATGGACTTAACAGTGCTTTCAATGTAATCTTCCTCCATTTCAAAACAAGCGTGTGTTCAAAATAAAAAAATGCTTCTATTATTTCACTGGCCATCGGAGCGAACCAACCCCGTGACGTCACACGCGGTGGTACCGCAAGATGGCAGTGCCCTTGCTCTAAAAGCTACAACAAAACAACCTTTTTTCTTTAAAATGGTTACATTAATCATGTTTGTTATATATTTTTATATCAAAGTAGAAATCTCTTTACTAAATAATGTAAACTTGACTGACTGCTTCATTTCCACTTTAAAGGGGTCATCGAATGCCCATTTTCCACAAGTTAATATGATTATTTAGGGTCTTACTGAAAAGTTAACATAGTTTTGTTAAAATTTCTCAATGGTAGTGTAAAAAAAACATTTTTTACCTGTCAAAAACAGCTCTTTTCAGAGCAAGCCATTTTGTTGCATTTTCCTTTAAATGTTAATGAGCTCTGCTGACCCCGCCCCTCTCTTCCGAGCCGCTCTCAGAGAGACTTTAGGCGCATTCATCGTGAAACTTGCTAATTAGCACATTATTAGGAAAGGCGATTTGCAAAAATTCATTAAAAAACCTTATACTCACTTCTTCTGTAGGTGAAGCTGGATCACGAATGATTTGCGCGAACATAGACACATTTAGGTAGATCGGGGGCACATTCCCTTCAAAAACAAACATAATCCACTGCGTCTTCAGCGGCTCAGATGTCGAGAGTAAATGACGACTGCTATGTTCATTATTACATCCAACAACAGAACACCTCAATCGCTTAGGAGCCATTCTTGTCTACATCTGCTCCAGTGGTGAAACAATGGCGGACTGATGACAGCTCACTCAGGGCGGGTCTAAGGTAAGACACCACTCCAGTCTGTGCTGAAACGCCACTGTCAATCAAACTATCATGGCAGGGGCCTGTTTTTTGTGATGTCACACAGACAGGCATCTGAGATCGGCTCGATTTGAGAAAGGGGTAAAGATTTTAGTAGATTAAAAAAAAACACTGGGTGGATTTTTATCATTATAGGGTGGTTGTGTACACACACTGCCAACACACATTTCAGTTCAAACAACTTGTAAAAGTGCATGTAGCATCTGATGACGCCTTTAACAGTGTGGAAACACATGAACACTGAGCAGTGTTTATTTAACACTGGGGACTATTACATAAATCTTACCTGTTTCATTCACGTATGACTGACACATATGAATCACATTGTGCTTATTAATTTGTTTATGTTAAAACTATGTAATCTAAATGGATGGAAAATTTGTATGCAATTGAAATACATCAAATTAAAATTTAGGCCAAAACATTTTTTTGAGTGTAGATAGATAGATAGATAGATAGATAGATAGATAGATAGAGATAGATAGATAGATAGATAGATAGGAGGACAAGACAAGCGCACTGCGTTGTGGGATACCTTATTTTGTGCAGTGTTCACTGGTTTTAAAATAAAGATCTGGTTAAAAAAAAATACAGGTATTTCATGCATTCAGAAAACGTGTGTACTGTGCACGGTAAAGGGCACTGTGAGTAAACCTTCCTTTGTGCAAACTTTCAGTGCAGTTTAAGCAACACGATTTTTTTGTGAAAAAGATGCTACCTGTGTTGTCTTTTAAACATTTATAGTTGGTGGGATAAAACTTAAATGAAATTATGACATCAGTGAATAAGAGATTATGAGATGTCTACCTGTGTATATCCTTCCATCCCTCAACAATCAATGAATGATGGAGTGTTGACACAGCTGTGTGCATATGCATTCATTAAAAAATCCACACATTATGTGCTTCTTTTTACAGTGTGTGCTAAATTAATTTAGTTTGCAAAGATTCAGGGATGTTTTTTCATACCTTCTTTATCCTAAAGATATAAAAATTTCCTTTGATGAAAAAGCAAGGCAGACATACAGACAGAGAGAGAGAGAGAGCATAAAGAATAAAAACAAATTCCTTATCTCTGTTGCCTCAGGGTGGGAATTCAAACATTGAAGAGGGGTGTACATGAGGAACGGCTTCCAAATTGCTGTCATTACTGGATGCATTCACTGTGGCATCCTGCCAGTTCTAAAACTCACTTATATCCCTAAAATGAGCAAATGTTTACAGTGACCGCTCATTGAACATATTCCTGCCAAAAATTTTAAGTCATGTATATGCTTTTTTCCGGCTTGAATGACTCCAAATGCTTTTTGAGAGAAACTGACATTTTGTTTGGTGTTGTGTAAGAATAATTTCAGTGAGGCATATGATTGGTATTGTGTCACACAACACCTCAGTCAAGAGTGGTTGAGCTCTGATAAAGCAAATTCTGTCACGTCGTTTGGCTAACACTTTTGAAAACAAAACATGGCAAATGATGACAATTTACATTTGGTACAAATAAAAGGATAGAAAAAAACAACCTATAAACACATAAAATATCACAATATATATATATACAAATGCTATTTTGGGTGTCACGTCACTGTTATAGTCAGTCAATGATCGGCTGACTGTCAGCCAGAGTAGCATTTGAGGTGGTGGCAAGACAAGCGCACTGCGTTGTGGGATACCTTATTTTGTGCAGTGTTCACTGGTTTTAAAATAAAGATCTGGTTAAAAAAAAATACAGGTATTTCATGCATTCAGAAAACGTGTGTACTGTGCACGGTAAAGGGCACTGTGAGTAAACCTTCCTTTGTGCAAACTTTCAGTGCAGTTTAAGCAACACGATTTTTTTGTGAAAAAGATGCTACCTGTGTTGTCTTTTAAACATTTATAGTTGGTGGGATAAAACTTAAATGAAATTATGACATCAGTGAATAAGAGATTATGAGATGTCTACCTGTGTATATCCTTCCATCCCTCAACAATCAATGAATGATGGAGTGTTGACACAGCTGTGTGCATATGCATTCATTAAAAAATCCACACATTATGTGCTTCTTTTTACAGTGTGTGCTAAATTAATTTAGTTTGCAAAGATTCAGGGATGTTTTTTCATACCTTCTTTATCCTAAAGATATAAAAATTTCCTTTGATGAAAAAGCAAGGCAGACATACAGACAGAGAGAGAGAGAGAGCATAAAGAATAAAAACAAATTCCTTATCTCTGTTGCCTCAGGGTGGGAATTCAAACATTGAAGAGGGGTGTACATGAGGAACGGCTTCCAAATTGCTGTCATTACTGGATGCATTCACTGTGGCATCCTGCCAGTTCTAAAACTCACTTATATCCCTAAAATGAGCAAATGTTTACAGTGACCGCTCATTGAACATATTCCTGCCAAAAATTTTAAGTCATGTATATGCTTTTTTCCGGCTTGAATGACTCCAAATGCTTTTTGAGAGAAACTGACATTTTGTTTGGTGTTGTGTAAGAATAATTTCAGTGAGGCATATGATTGGTATTGTGTCACACAACACCTCAGTCAAGAGTGGTTGAGCTCTGATAAAGCAAATTCTGTCACGTCGTTTGGCTAACACTTTTGAAAACAAAACATGGCAAATGATGACAATTTACATTTGGTACAAATAAAAGGATAGAAAAAAACAACCTATAAACACATAAAATATCACAATATATATATATACAAATGCTATTTTGGGTGTCACGTCACTGTTATAGTCAGTCAATGATCGGCTGACTGTCAGCCAGAGTAGCATTTGAGGTGGTGGAATCCCAACAGGTCTATGAGCATAAAAAAATAAAATAAAATAAAAACACACAGCTGTTATACACTATAGTAAAGTCAAGTCACCTTTATTTACAGTATATTGTATTTTATACAATACAGATTGTTTCAAAGCAGCTTTACAGGGAAAAATGAGAGAAAAAATTCAAAGATGCAAACTGAGATCAATTCTGCTGTAAAGCAGCTCTAAAAAAAATAACAGTCATTATTCAGTTGAGGTCAGCTCAGTGTTGATTCAGTTCAATGCTGCATAAAGATCATCAATCATGAAATGAGTTCAATTCAGCTTTAAAGCAGCCCTGTAGAAATGTTATCATCATCCAGCTCAGCTCAGCTCTAATCCAATAGTGTTTGTATAGTCAATTCCATAATATTGCTGGATATTAAGAGTCCCCAACTATAATCCATTTTTATTGCTTCATAAGACCTCTATCTCCAAAGCACTTATTGTAGATTTTCAAAGTCCTAGAACAACAAGTTTTTCTTAAAAGTCAAAATGCAGATAAATCCTAGTAATCCTGCAAATTCAGTTTTTGCTCCAACAAATTTTTATCTGATTATGTACAGTAAAGCAGGGTCTGTTCTGCTTGCTGACAACATGGAAAAACACCATTCTAAACCCAAGGTAAACAGAATACTGGGTTATCTTGTTTCACATTTCTCACTGCTCATACTTTACCAGCAGTTAACCATAAATCCTGAGTATTCATAAGATGATGCTTCACAGTGTACATTCTGTTCAGGTCTAAGAAATTGCATATTTTGCTATAAACTTGGGATTCCATATTCCCACTCTCTTAAACCCCTCATTTTTTAATTTTCTTTCTTTCTTCAACTTTTGTGAATGTGTGAGTGTGTGTGTTTAAGTGTTAGATTAGTTTATATGTCTTAGATTTGTCCAAAAAAGTATTTTTTGTATTAAAAAAGTGAAATATTTTGTGTTTTGTGCTTACAAGTTAATGTCTTAAATTGACGATCTTGTTACCTTGCTAAATAGTGTTTTTCACTATACTTTTGATATTAAAATCAGTTGCAGAACTGATAGTTACAGCCATTCAAATTAATCTCTGGCCAATTCAATTGATCAGCCATAAACAATGTTTCTGTCAAAATTCCCTATAAATATCATAATTAATTCCCTTTGACATTTGGTCCTTACATAAAGCCTACACCATTGATATATTACTTACAAATGAGTTACGATAAAAATTTTACTGTGACAGTATTTTTTATATATATATATTTATTAATTAGTCTCAGTAATGCACATAAATGATGCTCAATTAAACTGATATTTATCATTATTTTACATAAAAAGAACACATACTTTAGTCACACATGCTTCAGTTTATTTGTGGTTATGGAATGCATAACACAACTTCATTAGGTCTTTTAAAGGGATAGCTCACCCAAAACTGAAAATTTGCGTGTATTTGGTTGGTTTGGTTGAATGTGTAACCAAACATTTTTTTTTCTGGGGACATCCTACAATTAAATGACTAGTAAAATAGCAAGAGGAGGCAGAAGTAAAATGTAAATTTAATGCTGCACATGCATATACGTATAAAAGCCACAAAGGGACAAACACAACCGCACAGATTCACAGTGTAAACTCTATGAACTGTATGATAAATCAGCCTATAACAATTGTTTGTTTGTCCAGTGCTCCTGTTCTTATTCCTTCAAACCCACTGTTGATTTGCTGTCAAAATGGGGTGTTGCAATACATGATGGAGGCTGAGTTCTTTAATATGTCACCACTCTTACATTCTTAATGAGTGAGTGTGACAGAAAGACACTGAGCATTGTGCAAAACAGTCAACAGTTATGGCCCCCCAACCAAAATCATGTAGGCCAGCAGGACGATGCTTTAAGATCATGGAGAAATGTGAGTATTGTCCTTTCCAGTGGCTTCTATTGTATCTCCATCTTTTCCTTCTAGTAAATGCCAGAGCACCGTGGGGAGTGGGGAGTGCGGGAGTGCTCTTTGAGTGTTCTCTTGTGCAAGTGTCTGGTTGTGAAAAACTCCCTGCTGAGACAGTGGGCCTCATTTATCAATCTAACGTAGAAACGAGCGCAGATCCGTGTGCACAAATCAATTTACGACAGAGTTCACGTGTGATTTATGAAACATTCTTATGCTGCCAATCTCATTTTACGAATGATCGCACGTTGATAAATGTGGCGGCAGAAAACAATCGTCATTTGAATATCAAGCCCCTAAAAACACCCAGGTTTAGAAGCCTCGCCCCTGAGTTTGCGACACGGAGAAACGAAACCCGGCCAAAAGGAGGAAGTAATCTCATGAAAGAGAAATTGATTTTACTCAAAAAACACCCGCTAACCTTGTAATTGCAAACAATTAGGCTACATTCATTTATGTAATTTATATTAAAATACTGGTAAATATAAACAGCCTATTTGTTCCCCTCACTCTACAACAAATATTTTTAATTTAATGATATTCAGAACAGAACAAGAATGAAAAATAATTAGTTATAAAATTATATATTAAACTATAAAATAAAACACAAATTAGGTTATAGTGGCATTCATTATAAACAGCATACATATGTCAAGCAAAACTGAAACGGCAATAGGCTCGAGCCTGTCTCATACCACAAGAATCCAAATGTTTTCATTTTTGCCATATTTGTAACATTTGTTTGCATAACTATTATTCTAATGTAGCCTAAACATGGCTTGATACTTCACTCATGTTCTTATATCCGTGTAAAATCCTTCACATTTGCAAAAATGTTTGTTTGGGCACTGCACGCTGATTTTACAGCGGACCTTTTAAAATAAACATCGTAACTTTTATGTTTGGTTGACTGCATTTTAGTTTTATGATGAATGGCTGAAATGTAAGGCAACACTAGAACTATTTGTGTGTGCATGAGGCGCCTGTGCGATCAGATGGATTTAATCAAATAAAGATATAAAGAAATTTAATAAAATGCATTAAGAGTGTCACAAAAACGAGTGTAGCCTATACTTGTTGCACAGTGTTTTTTTCCCTTTTGTTAATCTGTTAATTATATTATAGCCTATTATATATTTTGTGTGATCCTATTTATTTTATTCCTTTTATAGACTTAATTTATGTTTTTCTCCTTTCACAGTTAAAGGGGAGCGATGGTGCATATGATGCGATTTCAATTTTTCCTTTCTCTTTGGAGTGTTACAAGCTCTTGGTGCATAAAGAAGATCTGTAAAGTTGCAAAGACTAAAGTCTCAAATCCAAAGAGTTATTCTTTATAAAAGTTAAGAGTCAGCCACGCCTACCTAAAACGGCTCGTTCTAACATGCCCCCACATATCTACATCACTATGTGGGAAGATTTGCATAATGCCACCCAAATGTTCACGCAAAGAAAGAAGGCATAACTTTTATTCTCGCTGTAGTATTATTGCCGCCGCCATGTCGTGAAGACGCTGTGACGTTGTGAAAGCGAAACTACTTTATTTGGTCTTCCAAAAGAGATCCGCTTCATCATGCCTAGAGCTGATTTGTGCTGGTCGCTGCACAATACATCAAATTAGTGCTGTGGATCGCCGGATCAGCTTTCACCGTGGACGAAGTGGCGTCCAGTCCAGGGTCGTCACATGTGGTTGCCGCTTCTTCGTCGAATCCGCCAGCCGTGCCGTTCTCCAGCCCTCCTCCTCTTCTCACTCTAGCCCGGCCTCAGCTCACACTAGGCCACGGCTTCTGCTCACGCTAGGCCACCGTGTGTTTCGTTGTGAAAGTGAAACTACTTTGTTTGACCTTCCAAAAGAGGACACGACTAGAAATCAGTGGTTAAGTTGTATTTACAACACTGTTCCAGAACACGTCAACCCAAATATTCGGATGTGTCCAGCACATTTTATGGAGGACACGGCATCATGGTATGGTGAGGGGCGTAACATTTCCGTCACACGCTTGAGGTATTCGGCCAATCACAACGCACTGGATAGCTGGCCAATCACAGCACACCTCGCTTTTTCAGACCGATGAGCTTTGTAAAAATCAACGCGTTTCAAAAAGGCGGGGCATAGAGGAGAAACAATAATGTACAGTATGTGGAAAATAATGTGTTTTTTATAATGTGAAACACATTTCATTACACCAAATACACAAAATAATGTTATTTTTAGCAGCATTATATGACCCCTTTAAGAGCAGCAGGTGCATGATGCGACGATTGAATCCCCGTGGTCTTGTTTACGCTGCTATTCACGCATATAAAGCTAAAGTCCTGTATAAAACCAAAAAAAAAAGACATTCTAATCTTACTGGTTAACGATCGACTAATGAGCTTCGTTTGACGGTCAGGAAAATAAAAATGAACAAAACGTGGCATTCTAGAATTCTCCACCATATTAACTACGCTGTGCGCAAGTTCAGGTAACTCAAAACTTGCATACACGAGCTGAGACCAGACGTGAGACTTGATCGTAGCCACCGCTCACATCCATATTGATAAATTCCAAGTTTTGCGTTGAAACGACCGTACGCCCAATTTTCTGTCGTATGTTCATTTTGTAAATGAGGCCCAGTGCGTGTATGACCATAGACTGTGAAATCCAGTGGTGTTTCAATACTGTAAGAAAGATATTGGACCACTTCCTAAGGTAACTTGCTAAAAAGGAGGAAAAAAGACAACTAGCAGCCCAAGAGTCAAATTTGTCCCGTTAATAACTTAAAATGTATTTCTGATTGATTCTGATGAAATCATTGTGCTCTCTGGTACATGAGAGCATTGGACTATAGTGAAATACAATTTTATTAGTGTGCATATTTGATCATGTGAATTAAAAACACAATGATGCAATTAACTTAGCTGTGGTCAAATCTTGAGACATAAAAAAATACATGAGCCAGAGTTAAGTGAACAATAAGTCAGCACACATGCACAATAACTGTGTTTCCACTGTCGGACCAAAAGCGAGCATGCTAGTGCGTGCCAGTTCCAGTTGCGTTTCCTCTGTCGTCTGCTTGATCATGCCTCCTCGGGGATAATGGCCAGGGATTTTCAGCTCAACGAATACATTGGTCTAAAGCGGGCCAACAGGGCTTGAGGAGTGGTCATGAACAAAGGCAAAGTTTATTAGAGTTAGGAAATGGTCAACACTGCTGCTGTTAATTTACTCACCCTCAGGCGTAGGTGACTTTTATTCTTCATTAGAACAGTAAAGAAGATTTTTTTTTAGCTGAAACCGTGGACCTTGGCCATTCATATAATGCGAGTGGAATAGCTACTGTTTTTTGAGAATAAAAAAAGAAAAAAAAAACATATAAAGCAACACAAATGAATACCCATGGTTCCTGACAATATATTAAGGTCTCATGAAGCGAAATGATAGGTCTGTGCAAGAAGCTGAACATTATTTACAACATTATTTCAGCTAAAAATCTCCTGTACTGTTCTACACAAAAAAGTCACCTAAATCTTGGGTGGCCTGAGCATGAGTTAATTAAGTACAATCAGAGTTTGTGATAGGTAATGGAATGGAAAACCAACACAATTTCAAGGGAAAAATGTAACTATTTTATTTGGTGGTGATTTTTTGTGAATTCATATGATGTGAATTGTATGAAAATGTATGATTTTTACAAAAAAAGCATCACAATTCACCCCTAACCCCACCTATAATCATCACTAAGGCATAAGCAGATTGTGACCATTAATGTTCATATCAAGGGGAGGGTCTATGATTTCATGACTACATAACTTTTCACAATTGCATAAATTTGTTACAGTTTGTTTATAATGTACAAATTTGGTACATTATAAAAAGTGCATGTTTTAATCTCACTTCAAACATAACAACTAGATGAGCCCTAGAGACAGATCCCCTGCGAAGACCTCGTCAACTAGACAGCCATCGGCACAAATCCTCAGCAATGACCACGAGAACCAAATGAGTTCCCTGTGGCCAGCTTCAACTCTTGAAGTGACTTATTCAATCTTTAAGCAGAAGAAACTGGATGGACGTTCTGAGTGATGCCAGTCCACAGTCTGACTAGTGTTGCGGCCTCAAACTTAACCACACCATGTTGGTTCTTCTGGCCAGAGGAGAACTGGACCCCTGACTAAGCCTGGTTTCTCCCAAAGTTTTCTCCATTTGTGTCGCCAATAAAGTTTGGGTTTGGATTGCCACTGTAGCCTTTTGGCTTGCTTAGTTGGGACACTTAATATTTGGCAATATTGTCGATTGATTGCACATACACTATTGGAAGAGAACTGAGCTGAGCTGGAGGTTGATGTCACAGAATCAACGATGAACTGACTTTAATTAAAAAATTTACTGTTTACTGTTGTCCTCTTTTTTGAGCTACTTTACAGCAGAATATAATTTTGAAATCGTGCTATTCCTGTTTAACACTGTAAAGCTGCTTTGGCACAATCTGCATTGTATAAAGTTCTAATTCTATAAAGAGAATGATTCAAAAGCGATACTTATGTCCCTTGCTTGGTGGAGTCGAACGGTAGAGTCGATGGTTTTTATACTCTTCGGTCTTCACACGAGGGCTGCCGCGGTATAGTAAGCTTTTTATATTCGTCAAACAAAACTCAAATTGAATTCAGCTGAACACACTTTCCTGTTTATCACAACAAATGGCCAAGCAAAGCGTACGACACTGACAAGGTATGCGATACAGTACAAGACCAAACGAGATTTCATGAACATCCCTTCACACTGGTGTTTTTCCCTCAACATTTAAACAGGCTCGTATAACCCCACTTCTTAAGAAACCCACTCTTAACCCAACTCTTTTAGAGAACTACAGACCGGTTTCCCTTCTACCTTTCATTGCAAAAACACTTGAATGAGTTGTGTTCAAACAAGTCTCAGCCTTTCTCACACAGAACAACCTCCTGGACAGCAACCAATCTGGTTTCAGAAGTGGACATTCGACTGAGACTGCATTGCTTTCAGTTGCTGAAGCCCTAAGACTGGCAAGAGCGGCTTCCAAATCTTCTACGCTTATTTTGCTGGATCTGTCTGCTGCTTTTGATATGGTGAACCACCAGATTATCCTGTCAACCCTATTGGAAAATGGCATCTCAGGAACCACACGCCAGTGGTTTGAGTCTTACATCTCAGATAGGTCCTTCAAGGTATCTTGGAGAGGTGAGGTGTCCAAGTCGCAACATCTAGCTACTGGGGTGCCTCAGGGCTCAGTTCTTGGACCACTTCTCTTCTCTGTCTACATGGCATCACTAGGTTCTGTCATTCAGAAACATTGTCATATCATTGCTATGCTGATGGCACTCAACTCTACCTCTCATTCCATCCTGATGATCCGACGATAGCTGCTCGCATCTCAGCATGTCTAACAGACATTTCTTGTTGGATTACAAACCATCACCTTCAACTCAACCTGGCTAAGACAGAACTGCTTGTGGTTTCAACAACCCCATCACTTTATCAAAATGTAATCATCCAGTTAGGCTCATCAACCATAACTCCTTCAAAAACAGCTAGAAACCTGTGAGTTGTGATTGATGATTAGCTGAATTTCTCATACCACATTGCTAAAACTGCCCAGGCATGCAGATTTGCTTTATACAACATTAGGAAGATCAGGCCCTTTCTTTCAGAACATGCTTCACTCCTTGTTCAAGCTCTTGTTCTATCCAGGCTGGACTATTGCAATGCTCTCTTGGCAGGTCTTCCAGCCACTTCTATCAAACCTCTACAATTAATCCAAAATGCCACTGCAAGATTAATCTTTAATGAGCCGAAAAGAACGCATGTCACACCTCTGTTCATCAATTTGCACTGGCTACCAGTAGCTGCTTGCATTAAATTCAAGGCATTAATGTTTGCCTACAAAACCACCACTGGCTCTGCACCCATTTACCTAAATTCATTACTTCAGAGTTATGTGCCATCTAGACGCTTGTGTTCTACAAGTGAGCGGCGTATTATTGTGCCATCTCAAAGAGACACAAAATCACTTTCACTGACTTTTTCATTAATTGTTCCCTCCTGGTGGAATGACCTGCCCAACTCAATCCGAGCAGCGGAGTCCTTAACCATCTTCAAGAAATGACTAAAAACACATCTGTTCCACCTTGATTTGACACTCTAACTCTAACACTTTCTATTCTATTTTAATTCTATTTTATCTATATTTATCTTCTTTTTTCTTTTTTTATTTAAAAAACAACAAAAAACAAACAAACACTAGCTTTCTATTTTTTCTATTCTATCTACTTGTTTTTATTTGCGTGTGTGTATATGACAAAAAACACATCTGCTCCACCTTTATTTGACCCTCTAACTCTAGCACTTTCTATTCTATTTTAATTCAACTTTATCTATATTTATCACCTTTTTTATAAAAAAATAAAAAACTTTTATTTTTGGTGAAAATATTTTCTTTTCACTAAAATATTTTTTTCTATGTTTTTCTATTCTATCTACTTGTTTTTTCTTTGTGTGTGTGTGTGTTTTGCACTTATATATTGTTGCTCTTTTGTTAGTTTTGACTGCTTTTATTGTCCTCATTTGTAAGTTGCTTTGGATAAAAGCGTCTGCTAAATGACAATGTAAATGTATAAAGCGCTATATAAATAAAAGTGATTTGACTTTAGTCAGGCACCTTAATGAACTAAACTCTGGATGTGCCTGATCTGTGTCATTGGATGTTGATATGAGGCACCACATTTATGCCTTCGGCAGACATCAAGTTACAAGACATATCAGAATGTATTCCTTGGAATACGACAGGCAAATGCATACAAAAGAGGTTAAATTATGTTTTGTGCATGTATCCTGTATGTATGAGCATTTCAACTGCGTGGTTGTTTTCTTCAAGGACAAGGGTGTCCAATCCTGCTCCTGGAGGGTCACCTTCTTTGTTATGGCACAGGGAATGCATGTTATGTGAGAATGTGGTTCCTGATGCATCAGGACACAAATGTGACAGTCACATGTATTCCCAATTACCTCTAAATCTGGTTGAGATGAGCTGAGATGGATGTTGATACCAAGTGTAAATGGAGTCTTGGAAATCTGGTATAACAAATTCCACATTAAATTGTGATTTAGAAAATACATACAGTAGAATAAACATCTGGGAACTTTTTAAAAGTAGTGTCTATTTGGCTCACATTTTATAAAGCATTATTGGTTAGGACTTTGCATGTGGCTGTTCATTGTTTTATGTCAAAGATAGAACTTCATACTGGCGATATCCACACATTAGAACTAATTTAACATGATGTCCAGCTGCTCAGCCATACAAATCCACACGTACCATCTGTTACCACGTGCCAGGTTAAACATCTTTGAGTTGTCGAGCAGATAAGGTTTTCCCCACTAATCAATGTCTGTGGATTAGCTAGACATTATGCGCATGGAATACTAATGGAAACCAAATGCCATGTTTGTGCGAGCACAAGATGAAACTATAAAAACCCTTTTTCTATGACATGAGGAAGATGATCAATTCTCTGGTCTTCACTGGTCACAGGATGTCTTGCATTTAAGAGACAGAGTCAAAAATTCAGTTTGATGATTCCCTTGAAAAGCAGTGCTTGCCAACTGTAGCTGTCCTCTGCTTCTTTTTCTGAGGTATGAGTTGTTGTGCTTGTCCTTGTTTCACTAGCAGTGACTAATAAGCCCTAGACACCACCATCCATGCTGTATACGTCTCCAGGTTTGGTCCGTTCTGCCTGGGGTCAGCAAGGTGGTATGGGAGGACCCCTCTGTGTTCCCAGCCTCTAGCTACATAATGCTAATAAATGTGCAGATTGACCCAGAAAACTTGTATATTCCTAATTACGGTTCTAGACACTCAATATCACTAGGTATGGGTTGTAACAACTGTATCAACTATCAACAATCAAACTAAAACACTACATGTGACTATTAACCAACATCAGAGAACCATGAACATGAACGTGTTGTTGAATTATTGACATATTAACTTAAAATCTCAGCGGGACTTCAAGTAAATATTTTAGGTCAAAAGGGTTCAGCTGAGAGAAAAGTTGTGGAATACCTGCATTGCATGAACAAATACAAACCCAATTCCAAAAAAGTTGGGACACTGTGCAAATTGTGAGTAAAAAAGGAATGGAATCATTTACAAATCTCATAAACTTATATTTTATTCACAATAGAATATAAATAACATATCAAATGTTGAAAGTGAGACATTTTGAAATGTCATGCCAAATATTGGCTCATTTTGGATTTCATGAGAACTACACATTCCAAAAAAGTTGGGACAGGTAGCAATAAGAGGCCGGAAAAGTTAAATGTACATATAAGGAACAGCTGGAGGACCAATTTGCAACTTATTAGGTCAATTGGCAACGTGATTGGGTATAAAAATAGCCTCTCAGTGTGGCAGTGTCTCTCAGAAGTCAAGATGGGCAGAGGATCACCAATTCCCCCAATGCTGTGGCGAAAAATAGTGGAGCAATATCAGAAAGGAGTTTCTCAGAGAAAAATTGCAAAGCGTTTGAAGTTATCATCATCTGCAGTGCATAATATCATCAAAAGATTCTGAGAATCTGGAACAATCTCTGTGCGTAAGGGTCAAGGCCGGAAAACCATACTGGATGCCCATGATCTTCGGGCCCTCAGACGGCACTGCATCACATACAGGAACGCTACTGTAATGGAAATCACATAGGTCAAAAAAGAAGCCATATCTAAACATGATCCAGAAGCGCAGGTGTTTTCTCTGGGCCAAGGCTCATTTAAAATGGACTGTGGCAAAGTGGAAAACTGTTCTGTGGTCAGACGAATCAAAATTTGAAGTTCTTTTTGGAAAACTGGGACGCCATGTCATCCGGACTAAAGAGGACAAGGACAACCCAAGTTGTTATCATCGCTCAGTTCAGAAGCCTGCATCTCTGATGGTATGGGGTTGCATGAGTGCGTGTGGCATGGGCAGCTTACACATCTGGACAGGCACCATCAATGCTGAAAGGTATTTCCAAGTTCTAGAACAACATATGCTCCCATCCAGATGTTGTCTCTTTCAGGGAAGACCTTGCATTTTCCAACATGACAATGCCAGACCACATACTGCATCAATTACAACATCATGGCTGCGTAGAAGAAGTGTCCGGGTACTGAAATGGCCAGCCTGCAGTCCAGATCTTTCACCCATAGAAAACATTTGGCGCATCATAAAGAGGAAGATGCGATAAAGAAGACCTAAGACAGTTGAGCAACTAGAAGCCTGTATTAGACAAGAATGGGACAACATTCCTATTCCTAAACTTGAGCAACTTGTCTCCTCAGTCCCCAGACGTTTGCAGACTGTTATAAAAAGAAAAGGGGATGCCACACAGTGGTAAGCATGGCCTTGTCCCAACTTTTTTGAGATGTGTTGATGCCATGAAATTTAAAATCAACTTTTTCCCTTAAAATGATACATTTTCTCAGTTTAAACATTTGATATGTCATCTATGATGTATTCTGAATAAAATATTGAAATGTGAAACTTCCACATCATTGCATTCTGTTTTTATTCACAATTTGTACAGTGTCCCAACTTTTTTAGAATCGGGTTTGTATATACTGTAAATAAACATGAAAACAGCAACAACATTACACAGCCAAAATCTTCCAGGTTCAATTTGTTTATTTTTTTTTTTGTCCAGATTTCCAGAATCAATTGGTGAAATTATAATTATGAACAGGGAATTTTGGAATTACAAAAAATAAAATAAGTATAGTCCGATTAGAAGTATTTTAAAACATAAAATGATTAAAAAGGCCATTATAGTTGTAGAAATAATGAACCTTCTAATAAAATATTTTATCTTTTTTTTGCCAAGACTGCTCGACACACAGTATCCAGCACAGCAGCCAATTAACATTCGCTGATCAATGTGCTGGCAAACATACCACCCAGAGTGCTTAGTGCGAAGTTGAGAGTGCAAAAAACTGTTGGAGGGCTGATGCAGATGCTAAACTTTACCATTGTATATCATATATAGTTTTACTCATTCTACGGATGTTGTGCATCTATTCAAAAACAAACACACACACTACTATACACCCACAACTAAGGGCAACTGTTCAACCCTTGCTAATAGCTTAGTTGTTGTGGTAACAAATAAACAAATAAAATTAAGCCGGGCTCACACTGTGCGATTTTTAATAGTCCTTTGTGATTGTTGCTTGTCACACTATACGAACATGATCCCCATGTCACACTGGATCTCAGTTGTCATAATGTCAGACTGTACGACAGTCAAGACTTGAAAACAAAAACGTATGTACACAAGAAGACTTGTCCGAAGTTTTAAGTCATCAATCCGTGACACGCGTTTTTCCACTATAATGGATAAATATAATCTCGCTCATGTTTTAAAATGAGGTATCTCACCTGCAATTTGTATTTCCAGTGCTATCTCTCTTCAAGCCGCTTCCTTTTTAGCCCTGTCATGGTAGAGCTGTGACGACATTTCATACAAGCACTTCTTTTCCCTCCATAGCTCAGTAAGTTTTTCTTCTTGTACTGTCCACCTGACTCGTTTTGACATTTTCACTGAGGTGGTTTGAAGTAGTCGCGCTAATTGCATTATCAGGTTCAGCGCTCCTATTGGTTCTTGGTTTGACGGTCGTCGTAGAAGTCACACTGCAGGAAAGTGTCTGAAATCTTCTAACACTGCCGGAATTTAATCGGTGGAAAAAATGTATCCATTAATCGGCTGTCGGTGAACATGTCAAACCAGCAATCAAAGACAACAGATTTTAGCCTAGGTTTATAGGAATCTTTTAGGATTTCCAAAATTTGTCTCAGACAACCAAATCGTGGCCAAAATCTCACAGTGTGAGCCGGGCTCAACTCATATTTTTCAACCATCTTTGCCCAAGTCTCTCAAGTCACCCTGTGGCGGGTTTCAAACCTAACCAGCAATTTACTCAAATGAGACTGTGCAATAAAGCGAACTCATTTTTTCAATAATCATATATAAAGTACTTCATTTTTTAGAATCTGATTACATAATTAATTTCACATACAATCAGGCACTATCTAGTACCGTGTACCACCTACACTGAACTCTACTAAGCTAGAGTATCAACAAAAGCAAACATGAGATAGAAAAGCATTTGCTGAAGCAATCATGCCATTTTACGTCTACAAGTCTTCAAACTCATGAATTGTTTTATGGGAATCATGTACTATAGTAAAACTGTTTTACATAGTGTTATTACCTCAAATTTTACCTGACAAAACACATTTTACCGGTCACATTTTACCTGACAAAACTTTAACATGATACAAACATTTTTCAAAACGTTATGAGTCTAGATTTTTTTCCCTTATCCTTATCTTGGACAATTATGTTTAACATGACACCCCATTTGGCTTCAGCTCATTCAGTAATTTCGGTGAAGACTAACTTTGATGCTATACTGTAAAAAAGCTTTTTGAAGTTGTAAATAAAACAATAATTATTAAAGTATGTTTTACAAGAAATTACTATTTCAGTCTTACTAAATAAAAAAATCATATTTTTCACATACAAAATGTGTCACTTGCCATTTCTTTGTAATTATTTGTTAAATTTACAAGCAATTTCTACACAAGTGCACCAAGTACAAGCAAGTGCACCAATTTTTGGGGAGAGGCACTGATCTTCCATTCCAGGAATAATACTGCCCGTGTACACAAAGTGAGGTCCACAAATAAATTGTTTACTCAGTCTGGGAAAAAAACTTGACTGACTTGCAAGACCAGACATGAACTCCATGAACACATATGGGATAAAGTGGATCACTTACTGTGAGCCATACCCCAGAGGTGTTTAACTCTGCTCCTGGAGACCCACTGTACTGCAAAATTTAGCTCCAACCATAATCAAACACAGCTGAAACAGCTAATTAATGTCTTCAGAATCACTTGAAAAATCACAGGAAGGTGTATTGAAGCCAGTTTGAATAAACTTTGCAAGACAGTGGGTCTCCAGGAGCAAAGTTCAAGACCTGCACCATAACCCACATCAGGGCCTGCTCTTCTATGTTTCCATCTATCTATTGTTCTGCACATTTTGGGATACTGAATTGCAAAAAATAAATAAATAAATAAAAAAAAATTCTTGATGCATAAAAAGTCATGTGACTTTGCATGATGGGACGACATAACTGCACTAACCGACAGACTGATCTCATTGCACAGAATCTGAATTTTTGCTCATTCTGAAATGCCTGAGCCAAAGTCTGTCATCAATGTGGTTCAGTATAATTACCTCCCAGAACTGTCAAACAGCAGGCATCCGCCTCTGAAAACAAGATAACATGACCACATTTATTGCATTTTGTCTGCACACAGGCACTAGTATTTCTTTCTTTTTCATATACGAAAAAAGCCCCACAGTTGTTTCTCCTACTGCAGCAAATTACCTTTTTCTTGGTGGCAATTTATTAGGAAGTGACAATTTTGTTCTCTTTGTCTCGCTGGATGGAGTGCTTTAAGAGCAAATGTTTTATGCAATATTCCAATTTAGCGCATAATTTAAATTCACAACTCTGGATGGAAACATAGCTATTGATGATCTTGTGTATGAATGGAAGCAAATCCCTGCTTCCATGTTCCAACATCTATTGAAAAGCTTTCCAAGAAGAGTGTAAGCTGTTATAGCAGCAAAGTGGGGGATTAATGCTTGTTTCCATGCTCTTGTAATAAAATGTTCAAAAAGACACATGAGCATCAGAGAGGTCAAGCTGATGCTGGAAGATTGTTCCTGACTAACTGTTTCTTCACTATTTCTGATATGAATCTTGCTTTGTGTACAGGGATATTGTCATTTTGGAACAGAAACCGTCCCCAAACTGTTGCAACAAAAGTGGAAGCACATTATTCTCTTGCATGTAATTGTATGCTGTAGCAATGAGACTTATTTTTCACTTGACTTGCTGGTATAGTAAAACCCAATAATTAGAAGGGGCTGTCCACAAATTTGACATAAACATTGTATGAATGCAGGCGTAGCCATCATTTCAAAAGTGGGGGGACGGAATGTCTAGTGTTATACCTGTTTTTTCCCTTGTCTAATTGACAGGTTTTATTTTTAATCATACCTTTTTTGCTTTATATGCTTTATGATTGTATTATTATATATGATTATAAAACAGAAGGAACGAAAGAAAGAAAGAAAGAAAGAAAGAAATACAACAGCATGTCACTGGGACAGTAGCCTTAAAAGGACATCTTTGTACCTTATTTACCCCAAAAAGTTTCATAGTTGTGCATTAAGGTACATATTGGTACTCTAAGGTACTAATGTGCACCTTTTTGAGTATAAAGTACAAAGATGTCCTTATAAGGGTACTGAGAGTATATTGTTTACATATTTCAAATTGTATTTTGTGTATGTTGGATGTACAGTACATGGCACACAGTAATGGATACTTGCACATTCACATACTACTTTATTCTGTTCTATTCTACAGTCCATTTTTCAGGAATGAAATAATAAAAAAAGTAATTCAAAACAAACTATTGCAAAGAAACTATGTATTGAGCTCAACTGACAAACATGTCAAGGTATGCAGACCTTATATCAATTGTACAATGAAATGAAATAAACATTTAGTGTCATTTCTTTTAAGCTTCCTGACTGGTTTGTTTATAAGTAGTAGCTTTATACACGGTGTTAAAGTTAACATATATATCAATATATAAAGCTACTTAAAACTGCCAAAAGTGTTTCTGCGACATTCCTTCCCATCTATGAACTGCTGAGCAATCATCTCCCTATTTATATTGTCAATTTTGTCGCTGTGGATGTGACACACAGCAACACTGTTTAGACGGGACTGTGTCATTGTGCTTCGGAGCCAGGTTTTTAATCTTCGAAGACTGCTGAAGCTTCTTTCAGCCTCTGCTGAAAAAACAGGGAAAACAAGGAGCAAGCTCACAAGTGTTTCCACTTGGTCAAAGAGTTGGTGGACTTCTGGCAACATATTCTGAAGAATGCTTGCAGCCTCAGTAGTTGACTGATAATTATACTTGGACTTAAACATTGCTAACTGCACCCTCAGTGAAGCCCTGTGCAATTCTGGATACTGTTCCAATAGACCACCATCAGACTCTCCTGTCAATAGTACCTTTTCAAGAGCACTGATCGTAAGCAGACTGTCTTGCTCAAATCTTTCTTGAAACTGCACATTAACAACATCAATGACCTTGAAAAATTCTGCCCTGAAGTATTCTGCAGAAGAAGTAGGTACATGTGCTGAACCCTGACCAGACAGATGTTTCGGAGGGTTTCGAACAATTGCGCATTACAATTGGAGACAGATTTAGGGAGTTACACATTTGTGTTGCTTTGTCATATACACTTTGGAATGCATCCTTTGTTCTCTTTTTTGCAATTGTGTCCTTCACACAGTTGACAGCAGCTAGCATTCCATCTACTGTCTGACAAACATGTCAAGAGAAGAGAAGCATTGAGACACTCAAGCTTTTCTGTCACTTCTAAGGCAAGTAAAAGGCCAAGCAAAACATTGCCTTTTTGAAATCTATCAAACAAACCATTTGCCCTGCAAGCTGACTCTGAATGACCACGTGCCATTTCCTCCAGAGCGAGTAACATTGGCTGATATTGTTTTAGCACAGAACGAATGGCAGAGGTGCGCACTGTCCATCTTGTAGGACACAAAGTTCTGATGGCGGTAATAGATCCACTCTCTGACTTTGAAATATCCTGGAAAATTGACTTAATTTTCATAGACTGGCGAAACAACCCTCCCACTTCATGAACCCACTGCAAAGAGTCACAGATAACAGGAGATGATGTGCAAGCATGCTGTGTAATTACATTTACACAGTGCGGACCACAGTGGACATATAATGCAAGTGGCTGACTCTCTTTGATGATGGCCTGTGCCCCTGAATATTTTCCTGCCATATTCGCAGCACCATCATAAGCCTGCCCTCTCAGCCCAGTAATGGATAAGTTAAGACGGAGCAATACATCCTTCAGAACCTTTATCAGGTTCTCTCCTGTGGTAACAGAGACTTCATACAGGCCAACAAATTCCTCATGGACTATTAAATCGTGATCAACATATCTTAGGCAGACTGATTCTTGTTCATTTCCTGATAAATCTTGGGTACCATCCATGATGACACAAAACTGCAAGTTCGGAAGTGAATAGATTTTTTCTGCAATTCCACGAATTATAGAATTACTTGAATAAATTGAGGATTTCATTCTGAATTTGCGGGCAAGTATAATCAGTTTTGAGGGACAACCATTTGCCCCTGACTTGTATTTTAGAAGCTGATTAAAGTTTCCCTCATCATCATCATGGCCTCTAAAAGATAAACCTTATTCTGTTCTATTCTACAGGCGAAGCACCTGACACACAATAGTCTTAGGATCTAGCTGGTGGGGTTTTAATACAGTTACAGAAGACCTGCCTACTTCTACAGCAGCCAACCCTATGCCAGATGCCCCCTGTTCTGTCTACAAAAAAAGTACAAATTAGTCTGATTACTCTAAGTTAAAATGTATAAGAAATATCTTATCATAGACATTGCTGTAAATAATATGTCCTTACCTCTGAAGCCTCATTGAAACTTTCTGCCTCATTCACTCTCAACTCTGAATTCACTTCTACCTCTGTCTATTGAAAATAAAGTAGTGTTTGAAACATGTACATACAGGGAATAGTGACATACAGAAGAAAATAACAAACTAAGTACACTGCTGGACAATAACCAATAATTTGTATCCTAAATTATTTTTTAACACTTTAGTATGGGGAACACATATTCACTATTAACTATGACTTTCGCCTCAAACTCTTAATTTACTGCTTATTAATAGCTTTTAAGGTAGTCGTTGTAGTTGTTAAGTTTAGGTATTAGGTAGGATTATGGGATGCAGAATAGTGGAATGCAGAATAAGGAATTAATATGTGCTTTCTAAGTAGCCTACTAATAAACAGCCAATATGCAAGCTAATAAGTACCTAAATGATAGCTAAGAAGTTGTTCATCATACTAATGTGTTACATATTTTTTCTATATTTTACTAATTAAATTTTTTATGATTTGTCCATATATAATCCTACAAACACTTGTGCATTAATAGATTTTATACAATGTAAAAAAAAACTATGCAACAGCAGCCAGGTGTTAAAAGCCACTCTATCTGTTCTCGCCTGTGAAGTTTATTTTTCTTGTGTTACATCCTGATTCTGCCCTGACAAACCTAGGCTGTCTGTTTCTTGCTCATTCTTGACAACACATAAAAACTTAAAATTAGTGCAATAATGAAAGAGCACCCCATAAATGAAGATCGTTCCTATATCAGATCGTCAGTGCATGCATACTTGATTGAATTATATTATGCAGAATTGGCAGAGTTAAACATCCTGTAAACGTTGTAAAATCTCAGTTCAACATTATCTTTATTCTTATTTGAAGGGTTTTGATAACATACTTGTTAAAATAAAAGACGTTATAAAAGAGTTACAGAAAATACACAGAAAATAAGTGAACGTTTGTCCAAACAGCTATTTTTCCCTTATAATTTCCATCAAAACTTGCTAATTATTCAACAAGAGCAATAGGCAGAGTTACTCAACATTGTGCAACACAATTCAGATACCACATGCCAACTTACGCTGCTTGACTTCTTCGTAAAAAAGGAGTGAAGAGTTTTTTGCCGCTTTGAACTCATCGCGACCTCTTTGAATTTTGGATACCACGGATGCGAGCTAGGGCGTGTCATGACGTGACTGTCATGACTTCGGTCTGATCTGCTGTGTTTTGTCTTTCTGTGTCTGTGGGCTTGGTCTCTGAGCACATGGGTTTTGCGTTGACAGCTCACCATGTGCGCCGCTGTCTGTAGTGTTTTTCCCCCTCCCACTCGTTATCCTTAATTCTCGTTTGTGTTTTCTGTCACACCTGTGGCCGTTCATTCCTCATTAACCCTTCCCTATTTTAGATCCTCTCGTGCTCAGTCTTTTGTCAGACCATTGTTGTATGTTGTGCACGCTTCACTTGTGACCCTCTTGTCATGATTGCGTTGTGTTGTGTATTTTCAGCCTGGAGTGCTGTTTTGTTTTTGTTTGTGAACTTCTTCTCATCCTGCCAGTCATTCTGTTCTACTACCTGCCCTGGATATCCCTAGCTCTGTCGAGATTCTGAGACATCACCCTAGCCCCTCTCTGCACGCTCAACACTCTCATCGGGGAGCTCAGTGAGTCCTCAATGCTGTGTTTCAAACGACGCTCTGGTCAGTGCAACCTTGACGCTGCATCCCGGATGACGCTAGGATCGGTCCCTGCTGAGAGGCGCTTTCCTGGTCCTGTGGACTTTGTTTTGGGACTTACTCTATTTTTTGTTCCTGTTGATTTTTCCCTATTGCTCAGTGAGAGCGTAATAAACCTTTTCTGTTACCTGCAAAACTGAATCTGTATTTTCCCTGACAGAACGGTCTGACCAGTGATGGATTCAGCAGGTGCAGACCAAGTCAGAGTCGCAGTAAGTCAGCAGGGCATTCTTCTGGGACCGCATTCCAGTCAGTTAACTGCCACTTCAAGGGAGGTTGAGTGCCTGACAGCCCAAGTAGCAGATCTCAATGTTCGAATACAGGAACTCCAGCTGGAGGCTTTGGCCAGCAGATCGGCTGCTACGTTTGGTCATTCTCCATCTCATGCGGAGCCTGAATCCCATGCCAATAGTCCGTTGCCATACGAGTGGGATCCCAACTCCTGCCGGGCCTTCCTGTCCCAGTGCTCGCTTGTCCCAAGTAGCATTTGTGATCACCCTCCTGAAAGGAAAGGCCCGGGACTGGGCAACGGCTGTGTGGGACGCTCGTGCTCCATTCTGTGCCACATTCAGTGATTTCAGAGCTGAGATGCTCAAGCTGTTTGATCGCTCTGCTCAGGGCGATGAGGCAGCCGCACAGTTGGCGCGGTTGAGTCAGGGCAGAGGTTCCGTTACGGATTACTCTATCCAGTTCAGAACGTTGGCGGCCGCCTGTGACTGGAACGAGGCGGCTTTACGTGCAAGGTTTCGGGAGGGGTTGGACGACGACATCCAGGATGAGATCGCTATTCACGATCTGCCTCAGGATTTTGACACCCTTGTGGAGCTGGCACTCCGGGTTGAGGGGAGCCTTCATCGTCGACGCCAGCGGTGGACAGCTCAATCCTCATGGATGTTGAAGGAGGGTGCCTCCAGTGCTGCTGGAGGTGGCCTCCTCTCCTTCAACAGACCCAGAGCCCATGCAAGTGGGGCGTCTTCGCCTTACCCCTAAGGAGAAGCAGGATCAGTTGACTAGGGGACTTTGCCTGTACTGCGGGAAGCAAGGTCATCGGGCTATCCAGTGTCCTTTAAAAGCCGGAGCCCATCAGTAATCCGGGGGATCCTGGTGGGCGCTACTCCTTATCTCGACTCCCCCATCTCACGTACCCTGCTCAAGGTCTCTGTTCAGTATAAGGACACCTTCCAATCTTGTTCCGCACTGGTTGACTTGGGTGCCGAAGGCAACTTCCTGGATGCTTCTGTTGCTGCATTGTGGGGTATTCCTGCCATTCCACTTCCTTCTCCTATCTCTGTCCGCTCCCTTAATGGTCTCATCTCCTCCATTACCCATTCCACACCTTCCGTAAGTATTATTGTCTCTGGCAATCACCGTGAGGTGATTGAGCTGTACCTCCTAGATTCCCTGGGTGCTCCCGTTGTCCTAGGGCACCCGTGGCTGGTGCAGCACAACCCTCATGTGGATTGGTTTGGTAATTCTGTGTTCTCTTGGAGTCAGTCTTGTTTGGGTGCTGCCTTGTCTCCTGGCTCTGTGTCTTCTGTTTTTCAGGTTGAGGAGGTCGATCTCGCCGGGGTCCCGGAGGGGTACCACGATCTTTTGTCGGGTCTTCAGTAAGTCCTGGGCCACATCCTTACCACCTCATCGGCCGTATGACTGTGCCATCAATCTCCTCCCAGGCACTTCTCCGCCCAAGGGTCGCCTGTATTCCCTATCCGGTCCTGAGAGGGAGGCCATGGACAAGTGTATTCAGGAATCCTTAAATCCCGGCCTCATCCGACCCTCTTCCTCAGCCGCTGGGTCTGGGTTCTTCTTCGTTAAGAAGGATGGCTCCCTGCGACCCAGCATTGACTACCGGGGCCTTAATGACATCACCATAAGAAACAGGTATCCTCTGCGTTTGATGTCATGAGCCTTTGAGTTCCTACAGGGAGCCAGGGTCTTTACCAAGCTAGACCTCCGTAATGCCTACCATTTGATCCGAATACGTGAGGGGGATGAGTGGAAGACAGCATTCAACACCCCAACGGGACACTTTGAATACCGGGTCCTACCCTTCGGGCTCACTAACGCCCCAGCTGTCTTCCAGGCCCTGGTGAATGATGTGTTGAGAGACATGGTGAACAGATTTGTCTTTTTGTACCTTGATGATATTCTCATCTTCTCTCCCTCTTTGCAGGCCCACACTCAACATGTCCGTCAGGTGCTGCAACGGCTGCTGGAGAACCAGCTGTACGTCAAGTCGGAGAAGTGCGTGTTCCATGCCAAGTCTGTTTCGTTCTTGGGGCATATTATCTCGACGGAGGGGATCAAAGCTGATCCAGCTAAGGTAAGGGCCGTGGCTGAGTGGCCAACCCCTGACTCGCGGAGGGAGTTGCAGCAGTTCTTGGGGTTCGCCAACTTCTATAGGCGATTCATCCAGAACTTTAGCCTGGTTGCTGCACCCTTAACGACACTCACCTCACCTAAGGTACCGTTCAGATGGAATGTATAGGCTCAGGAGGCCTTTGATGTTCTTAAGTCCTGTTTCATCTCTGCTCCTGTTCTTTGTCTCCCAGATCCTGAATGGCAATTCATTGTTGAGGTGGATGCATCTGATTTCGGGATAGGCGCGGTCCTGTCCCAGCGGTTCCCCAAAGATGGGAAGGTGCACCCTTGTGCCTTTTCTCACCGTCTGAGCCCTGCTGAGCGGAATTATGACATGGGTAACAGGGAGCTGCTGGCAGTCGGGCTGGCTTTGGGGGGAGTGGCATCACTGGTTGGAGGGAGCAGCGTGGCCCTTCTTGGTCTGGACGGATCACAAGAATTTAGAGTACATCCGTTCAGCCAAGAAGTTGAATGCTCGCCAGGCCCACTGGGCACTCTTTTTTGGGCGGTTTAACTTCTCCCTCTCGTATCGGCCAGGCTCCAAGAATGTTAAGCCTGACGCCCTTTCTGGTTTGTTCGAGGATCCTGGGGAGGAGGTGGGTCCCGAAACCATTCTCTCCAGGGACGTGGTGGTAGGGTCTCTTTCCTGGGATGCCGAGGCCGTGCGAGGGGGGGAGTCAGCAGCTGGAGTCAGCAGCTATCGTGGGTTGAATATTCCCACAACTCCCTCCTGGTGGCGTCTATGGGTATGTCTCCCTTTCAATGTTCTGTTGGTTATCAACCGCCTCTTTTCCCTGCTCAGGAACCCGAAGCCGCGGTCCCATCTGCCTTGGCCTTTGTCCGTAGGTGTCGGCACACCTGGAGGAGGGCTAAGGAGGCCTTGACCGTCACCGGACTCCGGCTCCCCAGTATGTTTGCGGTCAGAAAGTATGCCTTTCCACCAAGGACCTGCCCCTCCGGGCACCTTCTCGTAAGCTGGCACCCAGGTTTATTGGGCCATATCGCATCACCAAGGTCCTGAGTCCGGTGGCAGTGCAGCTCAAGCTCCCTCCCACTCTTGGTCGGGTTCACCCTGTCTTTCATGTGTCCAGGGTCCATCACCCCCCTCGTCTAGTGGATGGTAGTCCAGTTTACACTGTGAGAAAGCTTTTGGACGTTAGACGCCGTGGTCGGGGTTTTCAGTATCTGGTGGACTGGGAGGGCTACGGTCCTGAGGAGAGGAGTTGGATTCCGGCTCGGGATATTCTGGACCAGACTCTGAGGACTTCCGCCGGTGAGCCCCTCCCGGTTGCGCCTGGTGGCGCTCCTGGGGGGGGAGGTACTGTCATGACTTCAGTCTGATCTGCTGTGTTTTGTCTTTCTGTGTCTGTGGGCTAGGTCTCTGAGCACATGGGTTTTGCGTTGACAGCTCACCATGTGCGCCGCTGTCTGTAGTGTTTTCCCCCTCCCACTCGTTATCCTTAATTCTCGTTTGTGTTTTCTGTCACACCTGTGGCCATTCATTCCTCATTAGCCCTTCCCTATTTTAGATCCTCTCGTACTCAGTCTTTTGTCAGACCGTTGTTGTATGTTGTGCATGCTTCGCTTGTGACCCTCTTGTCATGATTGCTTTGTCTTGCCGTGTTGTGTATTTTCAGTCCTGAGTGCTGTATTTGTTTTTGTTTGTGAACTTCTCCTTCTCATCCTGCCAGTCATTCTGTTCTACTACCTCCCCTGGATATCCCTAGCTCTGTCGAGATTCTGAGACATCGCCCTAGCCCCTCTCTGCTTGCTCAACTCTCTCATCGGGGAGCTCAGTGAGTCCTCAACGCTGCGTCTCGAATGACGCTCTGGTCAGTGCAACCTTGACGCCGCGTCACGTATGACGCTAGGATCGGTCCCTGCTGAGAGGCGCTTTCCTGGTCCTGTGGACTTTGTTTTGGGACTTACTCTATTTTTTGTTCCTGTTGATTTTTTTCCCTATTGCTCAGTGAGAGCGTAATAAACCTTTTCTGTTACCTGCAAAACTGAATCTGTATTTTCCCTGACAGTGACAAGTAAGTGACTGATTGCCATGGAAACGTGAACGTCATGTATATACTATCTTGTCTCTTTTAATTTTAAATCATTCTGCATTTATATACATCGCTCCATTAAAACCTCAACATGTCGTGAACACAACTCTCCAATAAAAGTGCAGGGGACTAATTTACTTTTTATAAAAAGTGTATGAATGTGTAAATACATCAGATACTTGTGACAACATACTGTAAATGAGCATTCAGCTGAGATTTGTTATATAGTTTAAATTGCCTTATGTATTATCAGCTTGTTGCATATTTGCAGCTTTATAAACATGTAGTGACTGATATATGCTCCAAAATATTAAGATTCTCAAAATCAAAAGTCTCCATCTATATCAATTTCACATCTGCAGTTGCTTATTTCCAAATGTCTTGGTATTGCAGACCTCTCAGCTGGAGGCCCTTGAAGGTCATAGACCCAGGGGACTATTTGGCTGCATTGGCCAAGTATCTATTTCTAGCTCTAGGTCCATGTATCTACTGATTTTATTTGTTTGTTTGTTTTATGTGTTTTTTTCACTAAAATATTGAAAACATATTAAAGCAATGCCCCTGTCCAATGTGAATGCTGGCTGACAATCTGATGCCAGTTTCTCATGTCACTATGAAATCTTATGTGTGACTCTGTTATTGTCTTGTATTATTGACAAACTATTTTCCTGTTTAACACTGTAAAGCTGCTTTGACACAACCAGTATTGTATAAAGTGCTATACAAATAAAGGTGACTTGACTTGACTTGTGCCTGCTACACTGCCCAAACTGATGGACTCACTGCCAATACATTCACCTTTCTGTGACAACCTTCTTTTTTAGCAGCAGGGACATACAGAAAGAACCTTGATATTACCATGTTCTTTCTGTCATTGTTATACCATAGTATTCTTTGAAGACCTACCATGAAAAACACTATAATAAAACGCGATAATAAAGTACCATTATCTCGGACATGTCACTGTTCCGCTATAGTGCTAGTTTTGTGAGGGGACCTGTGAATGACAGCAGCATCCTCATGTTACCCTGCTCTCAACTCCTCTTTGAAATACATGACAAGGGCCAAACTAGGACCTATAGTGCTGCTAGTGTAATATATGAATGTCCATTTCCACTTCTGGAAAAACAGTGTCCTGTCCATGACTAAGTACACTCTTCATGTAAGTGCACTCTTCCAGAAGAAGAGATGGAGTGTCAGTAGATTTTCTCAAGGCTATTGAACAAATCACATTATATCAGTATTACTGTACTCTGTACTAAATATTACTGTACTCTATGTTTGCCATGATGCTATGCACTAAAATGAAAAAATAAAAACAATAATAATGAATGTAATTTCTGCACTACTTGGGGCATCAAATAGAACTTCACACATAATCATAGTTTTCAAATAGTTCTCCTTTTGTCTGCCATTGGTTTTTTTTTAAAATTGTCTCAACAAAAACACACACAATTGTTGTGGACTTGCGTTTGTTTTACAATGTATTTGAAAGCAGTTATTCAACACCTATCATCCATTTGAAAAACGAATTCTATGCATCCATTTTTCACCATTTATCCAGGACTGAGTTGTGGTGGCAGCAGGAAGAGTAAGGACACCCATACATCCTTTTCCCTGGCCATTTCCTCCAACTCATCCTGGGGGATTCCAAGGTGTTCCCAGGCCAGCCGAGAGATATAATCACCAGGCACTGTCCCAGATTACCACGTGAGGATGAACCAAGATTGCACACAGCTGTAACCAATCACACATTCACTATATAACACTCACTCAGATCCCTTTCAAACTGCAGAGTATTGTTTAGCATCTATGCTGTTATGCGTAGCTACTTTACGGAGCCAGTTCCCGGTCCTAGTTTGAGTTTCTAGTTCTGAGTCTAAGTCTAGTTTATCCTGTTTATTGCCTTAGTAATTCCGTGTTTTGATCCTAGCCTGTATATCTCGTTTCTGTATGATCTCTGCCTGCCCTGAAGTATATCGCCTGTCTTGGATTACCCCTCTCATCTCGCCCTGTTTGGATACTGTTTATTCCTCGCCTGGACCATTGCTTGTGTTTCGGATTACTCTTTGGTCTTGCCCCCTATATACCCGTTTGCCATTGTCTGACCCTTGCCTGTTTTGACTATGTTTCAGAATAAAGCTTTGCACATGGATCCGCACGCCTCTCATCTTGTTTGCCCCGTAACACATACATCCCTGGCACCTTGCCACTTCTGAGGTTTTTGACTAATTTAGTGGTTTCTGCCAGGGAAATGGGCCAAAATTCCTCCAGTCATCCAACCCTGCCTTAACTTGTGACGGCATGTCCTCCATGTTCAGGAGATCTTCAAAATGTTCCTTTCACCTCCCGACTACATTGCCAGGCAAGGTCAGCAAGTCCCTGTCCTAACTTACAACAACCTGGACCAGTCCATGCTTTCTCTGCCTCGCTGTCTGATGGTTTGCCAGAACCTCTTTGAGGCCAACCAAAAGTCCTTCTTCATGGCTTCCCCGATCTCCTCCCATACCTGAATTATTGCTTCCCTGGCCACTGCGGCTGTGGTCCTTTTAGACTTTAACATCAAATCTATAGGTTAATTATAATTATAAAACATATTCACTTGTAGATGCACAATTACACTAATGAAAATACATGTTTATTTCAAAGTTCTTCAACAGGGAGTTTTAATATATGTATATATATATATAT
>NW_015505709.1:555446-557823 GCF_001515645.1 Sinocyclocheilus grahami
ATATATATATATATATTAGGGCTGGGTAAAAAATATCGATTTCTCGATATTAATCGATTCTCATTTTTACGGAACAATATCGATTCTTAAATCCCAAGAATCGATTAGTTTAGCCTGTTATTATCCGTCCATTAAATAGCCTGCTATTTAATGGACGGAACATTGAAGGGCACTTCCCATCCAATAAATTGCAATAAGCAGTGTGCTTTGGTACTTTTAATATGAAACAAAGTCTCAGATTCCAAATTATGTCCATTGAATTGCAGTATTCAAACAATAAATGCCGTTTTGGCACTGTTTAATGTGGAGTGACAGATCGCTGTAGCGCCTCAGTTCAACAGACGCGGCAGCGCCAGCCACACGTGAACTTATCATCTCCTCCACATTAATACCAGTTTCAGCACAAAATAAACATGACTAAACATCTGAAGATAAGTTAAAAGAAAGAGTGCTGTATCCTGTCTCATGTAATCGCTCAATCAGTGTATCAGCCATGGAAAGACGTCAATATAATGACTTGTAAACAATGTCACGTAACGACACATTTACCTCAGAAAAAACATATTTGGTGAACATAAACTCATTAGTCAGATAGAAAAATAAACTGTAGAGAGGGACATTTTGCTAAATATATGCACCATATAACCTTCATTATAAATTGTTACTGTTCTTCAATGTTTAATTTATGTTTGAATAAATCCCATCAATTATATCCCATTTATATAAAAAAAAACGAATTGAAGTAGAAATATTATTATGTAATTATAACTTAATTATTTAAAAAACTTAATTAAGCGTAATTTTAACAAATCAGTCAATTTTAACCTTCATGGTTATAGTAATGTAGTACCAACTGACTCTCATGTATATTTTACAGCATTAGTTGAGAGTTTTTTTTCCTTGAGAAAATTTGGCATGTACTGTACCTGATATATATCCAAAATAATCTATATTGAATCGAATCGAATTGGTAATTGAATCTAATTGCAAGCTTGTGAATGAGAATCAAATCGAATCGTGAAATTTGTGTCAAAACCCAGCCCTAATATATATATATATTATATATTATATAAAACAGTTATCATCCAACGCCTATCAGCCATGTGAAAAACGAATTGCCCCTTTAAACCTAAAATCTGGTTGAGCCCCCTTTAGCAGCAAGAACTGCAAACAAACAATATTCTGATAAGTGGTTGTAGCGAATCAGCTCATGGGGAAATATGAATAATTAATCATAACTAGTTATAATTAATTATAAATATTTAGATCCGCTGTAGATATTTAGCTGACCTCTCAGGGTCAACTGTCTGTCAATTCTAAGAACGTTAATTTCCTGGTTAAGGGAAATAGTGATCAGTCTTTTACAGCGCTGTGTTGGATGTATATACATACTGTATATATAAGCCGTGTGTGTGTTTGATATTGTACATGAATTATGCTCAATTATTGATCTTGCCTTATATCTGGAAGAGAGTTTCATCTGCACTGCATTTTATCTACACTACATTCTTGCTGGGGAAAAAATGGAGGGAAAAAATTGTGAGAAGGTTGAATCCATGCTTGTTAAGCTCCTGTCTCAACATCTCCATGGGCCTTTTACTTTGTGGCTAGTGATGTTGTTCTGGTACACTATGTCAACAAAATAAACATGATAGTCCACCTGAATGTTCTCAAACTTCAATTCTTAAAAATGTTTGGTTATTTAAATAACAGAAGTTGTCCCAGGAGGACTACAAATCTGCACTATCAACATTCATAGCACAATATTTATAAATATAGAAGTGTATTGACATAGTAACCCTTTAGATCTGTTTCCCAGCTTCTCTAAAAGTGAGGCCATTATTTCTTTCATGGTCAATTTGGCTAACTCTGATTTCATTTGAAGTTTGTCTGTACCTTCTACCTCTCTGTTGTCCACTCCCTCTCTGTCCGTGTCTTACACTTTGGTCTCTTGCGCTTTCCACTTCACCAATGCCCTCCACTCTACTCTACTCATCTCTTCTCCCTCTCCTTCTCTTCTCCTCTTTTCTTACATCCTCCTCTCTGCTCCTCTCTCTCTACCAGGTCCACTCTTCTTCTCCCTCTCATTATACCTCTTTCTCTACCCTCTCCACCATGCACCTTTTAGACTTACACCTCTTTCTTTACTCGCCCTCATTTTTTGCATATTCTTTCTTGCTCTTTGTATATTTTCTCCTTTAAAGTTAAAGCAGTTGAGATAAATGTGTAAACAATTGTGTTGTACTGTATGCATTGTTAAGCGAGTAGTTATTAGTTTGGGGCCAACTGAAAATATACTAATATATATATATATATATATATATATATATATATATATATATATATATATATATATATATAATATACACAAACATAT
>NW_015505709.1:558039-576465 GCF_001515645.1 Sinocyclocheilus grahami
GGAGGTGACGTCGCGAGGTCGCCTCGACGAACGTTATCTCTCTGGCCACACACTTCCAGCTCAAGTGAGCCTTCCTTTCCTTCCTGATCTCCACACTGAGATCGAGAAGGAATGGAAGAGGCCGTTTTCCTCACGCATATATCAGGCTAAGCATACGAGTTATGCAAACATTGAGTCGATGCGCGAAAGCGGCTATGGGATGATGCCCCCTGTGGAAGAGACGCTAGCCAGCTATCTCTCTCTGGGGGAGACGTCATCTCTCAAAACCCCCTCCTTGCCATCCGTGCCCCTTCAAGCCACATCTCGCACGAAGGGCAAGGCATACGCAGCGGCAGGTAAGGCTGTGGCTTCGTTGCACACGATGGCGGTGCTTCAGGCATACCAGGCTGACCTGCTGAAGGACCTGGATGAGGGGCAGGGCCTTTCCTCTGGTGAAACGGCTGAGCTGCGGCGCACCACAGACTTGGCCCTCCGGGCTACTAAGCAGGCAGCCTCTGCCATGGGCAGAGCGATGGCTGCTATGGTGGTGACGGAGCGGCAGTTGTGGGTGAACTTAGCGGACATCGGGAAGAAAGAAAGGGGCTTTCTTCTCGATGCCCCGGTTTCACCCTTTGAAATGTTTGGCACCTCCGTTGAGATGGTGGTCGACAAATTCAGGGAGGCGAAGTCGCGCTCAGCAGCGTTCAAATCCTTCATACTACGAAGGCCCAGGTCTGAGCCCGAACAAACCAGGGGTCCTGGCCCGTCTCGGTTTGAGGATCAGAGACGGGCACAGAGGGCTAGTGTCGCGACTCGCGCCCCGCCTCCACCTGTGGGTGGGGGTAGGAAGTATCGTAGGTCAAGGGGAGGCAGGCGAAACCCGAGGGGTGAGACCTGGGCAAGGCACCAGCGCTTTCGTCCGGGTCAGAGTAATACCTAGGTATTCACTATCTCCCGGAGGGGGTACAACATCTACCCTGTTCTCCCCTTCTTTCTAATTCCCCCTTCTATGACCACCATCTCCAGCTGACCGAGGTTAGCTGGCCTTCGTGAACATCAGGCCCCCGGTGCTACGCTGCAAGGCACCCGGACTGGGCTATAGTGCCTGGTCGCCCCGATGGGCTTCCTGGCCACTGGCGTATTCCTTCTTGCTGAGGCAACGAACGGTAGGTACAGGGGGCATCACCAGGATCCTCCTGTGTAAGGCTGTCTTAGGCAGGGCTCCCATCACCACTGTGATGGGCGAGCCGGCGTCTGGAGCTGCTGTTCCTGACCGGCCATTACGTCCGGGTGACAAGAGAACACTAAGAAAATCCAAAGATTATGGTAAGAGTGCACATATTGCGCACCTTCTAAAATCCACATGAGTGGTAAGTGTGCACGTTATCCTTTGCCACTTTTCTAAAATCCACGTAAGTGGTGAGTGGGCACGTTAGCCTTTGCCCCCCGTCTAAAATTCCACCTAGGTGGTAGGTGTGCACGCTATGCTTTGCCACTTCTCTAAAATCCCACGAAAGTGGTAGGTGCGCACGTTCTTCTTTGCCCACCTCTCTAAAATCCTCTACGGTGAGGGTTACGCGTTTCGTACTTCGTTCCCTGATTCGGAGATGGTTAGACCCCGATTTCCTGGGCTCCTCTCAACCAGTGTGTCTCGATCGACGAAGAGGGTGTTGTCTGGCGAGCAGGATCCTCTCCGAGGAGTTGAATCCCTCGCTCCATGGGCTGTCCTCGAGGGTAATGTTGAGCACTGCTCCCCTTTCATGGAAGGGTTACCTGGAATGGGAACAGTATTCCTCCGCTGAGGAAAAGCGGAGGTGCCTCTTTCATGAGAGGCTTGAGCTCGCTGTCTTCCAGAAAGACCTCGAACCAGCTGCATCAGTAGGATTGGGCCGTCCTCCGCCTCCCTGATGCGCTGGCGATGTGGCTAGCCTGCAGTATGCTACCCCTCTGATTTTTAATCATGCTGCTGGTTGGGCCCCTCTCGGTAAGAGTTGGGTTTGGGCTCCCCCAGCTAGAATGAGCTACTGCCAGCCGGGGAAAGCCCGGCATTGGTAAGGGTCGAGCCCCCTGTGTGTCTGAGCACCAGGCGTGTGTTCCCACGCCAGAATTGTTACTAGCTGGTTCCGCTAGTTGGAACGTGCTGCGGGTCGAGTCCCCTTCTCGGTAAGAACTGGGCGTGTTGCTCCCCCAGCTGATAACTGCTAGATGTTCCATCATGGAACGTGCTGTAGGTCGAGCTCCCACTGAATGGATGTCTGCTCCCTCAGCTACAGGTTCGCGGCTAGCCACGCCCCACTTCTCTAAAATCCTATATGGTAAGAGTTACGCGCACAGCTTCGTTTTCTTTTTCTGAGTGGTCTAAAACCGCGGTTCTGCCTTGGACCCACTCCTCACGGTATCCTCGAATACCTGCTCTGACAGGGTGTTCCACTAGAGGCCTGTTGAGACAGGTCCTTCTGCAAAGTGAGGTAATGTAACCATGGTTCCCTTAGGGGAACGAGACACTGCGTCCTCTAGTTTTTGTGCCATGTTGCGGACACAAGCTTCAGATGAAGAAGTGAATGATGTGCGCTACCGGCGCCTATTTTGTACTAGTCACGCCGGTAGTGACGTCATGGCTGTCGCCGGCCAAACAAGTTGGTGTTTTTTCAATGTAGGCTTCAGACATGGGTCACGACGAGGCATTCCCAATAGCGACCCCTAGAGGACGCAATGTCTCGTTCCCCTCAGGGAACCATGGTTACATAAGTAACCCGAGACGTTCTCCAAAGACATGATACAAAAATAAACTATACAAATTTTATCATGCGATACAGATGTACTGATCAAGGAAGATGCCTCATTTACATGCGAACACATTTACATTCTGCTTTAAATAAACTGTGATGCTGTAATTAAAATACAGCAAATCAGCATTTTCTCATTTCCCAGCCGCTTTATGTAAATCCTAAATAGCCGCAAGTGCTAGTCGCATTCTGATTTGGCAGAGAAAGATGACTTTGGATTACTGTAATGAGAGTCTTGAGGGGGAGATTTAGTAAAAATGCTATTGATCGTTTTATTCCTGAAATAATTTGTTTGCCTTTACTCTGCCAGCAGCCAAAAGCCAGAGAGTCAAACAACTGTAGTCCACCGCCACCTAAAAATTAGCCCTTTAATTGCTTTATATGGGACTGTGTGGATATAATCGCATTTATTTTCATAGCAATAACATTCTTGTCCTTCATTGATTAAAATACCTCAGCATTTTGGTTAACACCATCACTGTGGAATTAAGTATTTTGTCTGCTTGTGTGAGAAGATTATAGAATAGGACTGACACTGTAGTTTTCCTTTCAAAGGGAACTTTGATGCTGCCTGATGGTATTGATGCTATGGGAAAGCTTTGCATGAGCCAGTGTCTGAAGCACATATTTCACCACTATTTTCACCATGAGCATTTGTGAACTGTATCTATTAATATTGTGATATCAGTTTAGCAACATGCTAACATCAAACTTCAATTTTGTGTGTCATATGCATTGTTGGGGAAAGTTACTTTTAATAGTAATGCATGACAATATTGTGTTACCCCATTAAAAAAAAAAAAGCTAATGATGTTACTTAGTTACTTCTTATGGAAAGTAATACATTCCTTGTGCGTTACTTTTTGTCACCTGGACTGGGCTTGCTTATGTTTTTTCATAACAAAATCCAAAAGTTATATTTTTGGCAACTGTAAAGGCCCTTTACACCAAATATTTAATTAATAAGTCTCAAGCTGAAGGAAGTGCCTCTGCACCTCACTCCCAACTTCTTTTAACACGGGTACAGGAGAGCTGTCAGTGAATGAATGGGAAAAGTAACTTGCGTTACTTATTTGAAAAAGCAACTCAGATATTTTGTTGTAAATTTAAAAGAAATGTGTAGTAGTTACTTGAAAAAAGTAATCTGATTACTCAACGTGAGTTCCTTGAGTAATCAACACTGTTGATGTTGTTGTTGTTGATGTGTTTCAAATCGGTCACTCAGTTAGAATGCTGCCTTTGTAGTCAGCTTCCTATGTACCCAGCAAACAGTGAGGCAGCTTACAAGTAAGGTTGTAACGGTATACCAATATGACGGTTTATCATGGTTCAAACGTGCACAGTTATACCGTGAACATTTGCATATCTACGGTTTAAAAAAAAGAGAGAGAGATTGTATCTAAGAAGTTAAAATCTGCAGTATGGGAATACTTCCGATATAAAAAAACAAATGCGGGTTGTCCTTGGGGAAGGATATCCAATTTGCAAAAGATGTGGACGCAAAGTGGCTGCAAAAGGAGGCAATAGGACATGTTCGATCATATTTACGAACACCATCCCTCCGTGCAGATAAAGGTATGTCGCATTTATAAATTATAAGTTCAGGCCGTATGATTTTCGTGATGCAGAACTAATCCCGGTGCAGTCGTGAACATGGAATTTACAGTATCACGAGGATCTAATGGATATTATAATATTGTTTTTAAGGAATATCATGTTTGTCCATTTTGTTTTACTTAGTATACCTGTTGTCCAGCACTTTTCCAAAAATACAATTTGTAAAATTTTCATTTGATAACAGTTTAAAAGCTCAATTAAAATATTAAGGTTTTATGCATTCATTTGATTACCTCTGTTTTTGACAATACAGTGGGGCAAAAAAGTATTTAGTCAGCCACCAATTATTTGTATTAAACCATAAAACACAGAAAACTAAATGAGTATGATAATATGATTGCATAGGTCTCTATTATTCTTAAAAATTTAATAAATTATTAATAATAAAAAAGGTGGTAAAGATTTATGAATTCAAATGATTAAACATGTTTTTGGTTATTAAAATGTGAATAAACCATTCAAACAAAATACAAAAAATTAAAACATACAGAATTTTAGCTCTGGTTAATAACTTTAATTCCTAAAAAAATGTCACTCTCTTTGCCCCATCTAAATTATATTCTGCAACCTTGTTATCTGCAACACACTGTAATAAAGCATTTGTTCACTCAAAAAACTTGTTCGTATTCTTTTGATGGTCATTGCTACTGATAAGAATTATTGTATTGTGTAGTATACCGTGAAACCATGATGTTTTCTGAGACATTTATCATACCTTGAAAATCTCACACCGTTACAACCCTATTTACAAGGTTTTGGAATACAGCCAGTTTGTAATCTTTAGAGGTTGAGCTTGTCGGACATGGTGGAAACTTTCAGAGGTGCAGGGACTGCATTGATCTGCCTGTACAGAGACTTGTATACAGCAGCAGGCTTTCAAGACTAATTGAATTTCCTCCACTCAACATCTGCTGTTAGTGTCGTGAATGTTTTCTTTTACACAGAAAAGCTTCAGTAATGAGGCAGAATTAACAGTAACATGGAACTTGTCTTTTAAAAGTAGCTGATACAGGCTACATACAGTACATTACAATGAATGGGAGAAACTGGAACATCCAATATGGTGACTACAGTAAAGGAAGTCCCACCTTCCAAATAAAGAGCCAATTGCCAATTTTCAAAGTCATTGTTTGGTCTTTATGAGAGCTTATGCTGTTTAATGACAGCATCACTGCGGCTGCTGTTAGAAGCACCACATAAACAGCTCTAAAGTGGTTGTTGTTGTGCAGTTTTTGAGATTTTGGTATTTATCCATGAAATAAGATCGACGCTGTACTTGCATGACTGAAAATAGCTCCCATACTGCATTGCAAAGATGGCCACCAAGTGAAGTGGCTTGCCTAGAAAGGAGCTTTGGTGGAGTGTTTTACAGCATGCACAGACCTTCGTTGCTATGAAGAGTTTAAAAATTTGCACATTCTTAGATCAAGTACAATATGTATAACCCTTTCCAACTTTTTCTTGAACTTAAACATTTTTACAATATTTTTAGAAAGCAAGAATGCCAGAGGTCATGATGAATTTTATAACGCATAGTTCTTGCCTTAAGCCTTCTTTTGTTCCACAGACATTTTCCTCTTTTATTTCTTTATCCGCCATCTCTATCTTTCTGTCGCTCGGCTTGCAAATGTCCGTCCTGTGCACTGAACGCTCTCTCCTCCACATCATGAGTAGACACGCCCCTCACTGCTGATTGGCTGATTGGCGTGTGTGTTCACTGCTGTGTGTGTGCACTTTGGATGGGATAAATGCAGAGCACTAATTCCAAGTATGGGTCACATGTCACGTCATGTTACGTCACTTACTTCGATATTGTGGCAGACACTGCTGGATTCAGTGGTCGAACGGTCCATTGGCAAGTTTAAAAAGGCACGATTATATTAGCCTATTGCACAACCAAGTCTGCACGGAGGTGTTTATTTCGTGTGAAGGCAGACTTCTTCTGCGATCTTCAGAACATTATGAAAATAGCATTGTGATTGAAGGATAGAATCTGAAGCAAACGTTAAGATTTGCACGTTTCTTTTTTATAATATTTTGTCAGTGACGCCGCGCCAGACAATCATGTACACTTATTTACACACACCGTATTTCTGATTCTACTATAGCCTATTTAAATATCCTAAAACATTTGATTTGTTTAAAACAATTACAGTGTATATACTGCTTTGGCCAGTGGAAAAGAGATCCACTCTATTCTAAAAAGATTCTCTGAGAAGTATTTTATACAATTTTGTTTTTACATTCCTTTTGATATATTTATTCGAAAACAAGACAAGGACAGTGAATGATTTTTAGCTATGTAATGTACCGTACAAATAGCATTTTTAGTCTGCATGGCATATTTTCCTAACGTCGTGTACCTTTGACTGTGTTAAACATGGTCAGGTGGATGGGAATATGCATGGAAATGATATACAGATGAGGTCATGCATAGTAAAACTAGGTGTTGTAAGCTCCATATATGGTGATTTTGGGGAGGAGACGCACGTACGCACAATCTTCCGCTGACAGGGATTTATAAAAGGATTTTTGCACAGGTTCTGGCATACACATGTTTTTTTAAAATATGAAAACGTTTATGCATATGCCAAATCTAGCTTTTGTGCGTACGTACACTTTTAGGATGAAATCTGCGGAAAGTTTTATACATGAGGCCCCTGGTGTTTTACAAAACGCGGCGCTCCCATTGAAAACAATTGAAAAAGTAAGCTAGCCTCGGGAAAAAATGGTTTGGTGGACACGGGGCCTAACTTAGTGACTTATGTGTTAACAACTGCATTTTTTATTTATTATTTTTTATTATATGCAGTATATATATATATATATTTTTTTTTTTTTTTTGCTTTATCTCAAACATCTCACTACTGCACACTTTATCAGTAGATGTGTTTATACTTGAGCTAAAGTATTTTGTGTGGTT
Source organism: Sinocyclocheilus grahami (assembly GCF_001515645.1). Classification (NCBI taxonomy): domain Eukaryota; kingdom Metazoa; phylum Chordata; class Actinopteri; order Cypriniformes; family Cyprinidae; genus Sinocyclocheilus; species Sinocyclocheilus grahami. The sequence goes on from NW_015505709.1 coordinate 565,345, forward strand.
AACTTTTATCTATATTTCGCCAAGGTGTTATTGCTAGATCTAGCATGTATTTATACCAGGGTGAATTACAAACCATGTACCTTTTTCACATTCCCTGGGTTCTCAGAAACTTAAGTCGTCATTGCAGGGTAAACTTATATAGTGGTGAATAGGAAACTACAGAAAATATGAGAAATATAATGAGAAAAAAATCAATTTCCAATGTAACCATACATGCCATCTGTATGAATAAAATGTTACACTGAGAATGAATAATGTCAAGACATCAAAATAAGCATATGGTGGGTTCGTTAAGAACACTATAGTCAAAAACATTGGGTCCCATTTACTAAGTATGAAAACACACATTTGTATGTGAAATCTGTGTACAAATGTTTTCAAACATTTTACGAATGATTAAATTATGATTCACCAATAAATTTCATACAAAATTTTATTGTAAATATATTAAAACAAAAATGTAGGAACAACTAAAATCAAAGTATAAAATTCACATACTCAGGGCGGCCTTACAATCATGTTAAGAGGTTAAGAAGAATTTTAAATACAAACACATACATGTTTTATAAGTTGAGAAGAACAGCACTCTTAGTTTTTCATCCCTCAATCTAATGTGATCATATGTATTGGGACAACTGGCTCACAGGTGATTCTAAGTGATCAGCTGTGTCCTGTTGCATTGATTGTTTACACATAAAAAGAAGGGAATATATAGTCTCAGTTCTATCTATTACTTCTGCATTCTGAATTTGTGTTTGGTGACAATACAAATACAACAGGATGAAGATGAGGGAGCTGACTGTGAGAGAAAAGCAAGCAATTTGGACGCTAAAAGAAAAGAGGAACTATTAGAGCTATAGCGCAAACATTGGGCATTGCCATATCAACAGTTTGGAATGTCCTGAAAAAGAAAGGAACCACTGGTGACTTCAGCAACCGACAACGACCAGGTTGGCCAAGAAAAACAACAGAAGTTGATGACAGAAAATCATAAAAGCTGTGAAAAATAACCTTAAAATAAGTGTCAGTAAAATCACCAACAACCTCCAGAAAGGTGGTAATGGTGATGGTCTGACAATCTACTGTCTGCAGAAGACTTCAACAGCAGAAGTTACACAGCAAGATGCAAACATCTGATAAGCACCAAAAATAGAAGGGCCAGATTAGAGTTAGAAAGCACAAAGATAATCTAATAGAGTTCTGGAACAGAGTTTTATGGGAAGATGAGACCTTTATCAAAGTGATGGGAAAGCAAAAATCTGGAGGGAAAAAGGAACCGCAAATGATCCAAAGCATAAAACCTTATCTGTAAAGCATGGTGGAGGTGGTTTCATGGCATGGGCTTGCATGACTGCCTCTGGAACAGGCTCTCTCATGTTCATTGATGACTTAAATGATGGTGGCAGCAGAATGAATGCAGAAGTGTACAAAAGCATCGTTGCTACTAATGTTGAAGAAAATGCCACCAGACTCATCGGAAAGCGCTTCATATTGCAACAGGACAATGACCCAAAACACACTGCCAGTTCAGTCAAGGAGTTTATCAGTGCAAAGAAATGGAAGTTCTTAGATGTCAGTCTCCAAATTTAAATCCAATTAAAGATGCATTTCACCAGCTGAAGATGAGACTAAAGGTAGGAACTCCCCAAAACAAGCAACAGCTGAAAATGTCTGCATTAAAGGCTTGGCAAAGCAAGAGTCTGGTGATGTCTATGGGTCAAAGACTCACTGCTGTGATTGCATGCAAGGGATTTGCAATTGAAATACTAGCTTTTAAACTTGTTAATTTGTTTTAAGTTAAACTGTCCCAGTACTTATGCTCACATCAGATTGGGGGATGAAACTCTAAAAGTGCTGTTCTTCTTAGTTGTAAAACATGCATGTAATGAAACAGGCAATAATAAAATGTGACATTCTGCACTTTTGCCTCATAGTCATCTTTTATTCATATTTACATATGTCTTTACTCCACAGCAATTTTATCTTTACTGTCCCAATACTTATGGAGGGCACTGTTATGTTATAAAAAATGTTGGCGCTCTAGCGGTTAATAAACAAACTGCATTTGTCTTGCAGAAGAAAATTCTAGCCGAAAATGCTTCTCTCTGTTTATGGAAATGACGAGTCACGCAGGTCCTGGGCTACTCTGCAGTGGTTGTCGTCCCTTCTCTCATGACTCGCACCCGCAGGCATCCATTAGTGAAAGCACAATAGCAAAAAGCTCCGCAGAGAGATTAAATATTTCATAACACTGTCAATACACACTCGCACTCATACACATGGATTTGCACATACTGAAGTGCTCTACCTATTCCAGAAAGACAATTACATCTGTTTGCTGTTGCAGTTGAAATTATTTATTTCCATCAGGTATATGTCCGGTTTCTGTTTATTAGGCTTTTAAATTTGTACTTCCTTGTTTGTGCATGTGTTAATTTCCTGTTTCCATTGTTGCCTAGTTTCCGCTTTTCATTTATTTCCATGGTTTCTGATTAGGTTCACCTGCCCTTCCTCATTATCCTGTGTATATTTAAACCCTGAGTAAGACTGGAACACAAATCCGCTTGAATCAGCACCTGGGTCTGGTGTTGGTTGTATAGTTGATGTCTGATTATGCTTTACACCAACTATTCCATTATATGGATCTTTTTCATACTTGTGCATGGTTTGCCATTGTTAACGTCAGTTATAAGGCGTTGATTAATTAACTGCATGGCTATGAAGTATATTTTGTTTCGCAATTTCTTCAAAATTAACAGAACTTCAAAAAGCCGTACATTGTACCCTAGCACAAGAATAAGAAAAATTACTGGATAACCAAATTTTCTTAATTAAATCATGCAAAATGCAGTTTCCTGGCTGTAACAAAGTTTGTAGATTGGGAATAAGGAGGCGGGAACCGGCGAACACTTAAACACACTTTAATAATAAAATAAACTCAAAACAGCGCGACAGCCCCTCACAGACGACTGTCGCGCACAAACAAAACCAAAACACCAAATAAAGTCCAGGCCTGGTCCTCTCTCGTCTTTCCCTGTCGTCACTCCTCCTTTGTATCCTTCCGGAGCTCCTCCGTGAGACTCGAGACCGGTGAGTGGCGCAGGTGTCGCGCATTCGCAATTACTCCACCGGCCTCGCTCCGTTCCCACGGCTCTCGGCCCCGCCCCTCTCGTCACATACCCCCATCGCCCCTCGCAGGCCGGGGGGTACACCCGAGACTGCGCTCTACTCCCCCCCTCCTCCCCCCCGGGGGGAGCCGATCACGGCGGCCGCGGCGTACCCCTCCTTCCACCCGGGTTTCGGCACCAATGTAACAAACGTTTGTAGGTCGGGAAGAAGGAGGCGGGAACCGGCGAACATTCCAAGAAAACTTTAATAATAAAATAAACACAAAATAGCGCGACAGCCCCGCGCGGATGACTGCCGCACACAAACAAAACCAAAACACAAAATAAAATCCAGGCCTGGTCCTCTCTTGTCTTTCCCTGTCGTCACTCCTCCTTTGTATCCTTCCGGATCTCCTCCGTGAGACTCGAGACCGGTGAGTGGCGCAGGTGTCGCGCATTCGCAATTACTCCACCGGCCTCGCTCCGTTCCCACGGCTCTCGGCCCCGCCCCTCTTGTCACACTGGCCAATAAGGAATATTTACGTGCGGTACATTTCCTGAATTTTCCTGCCTGATTCAAAGTTGATTTTAGATGCTGCCCTCATCCATTCACATTTTGGATTTACCCATTTTTGCAGCTTGTTTTCAGTAAAAGGTTGAGGACACATGAAACTCTTTTACTTCAAAAGAGCAAGAAAAATCCAGTTTTCCATGATATGACCCCTTTAATTGTAATTTTTATGGTCAAAATATATCAGTTTTTTTTATTGTTCTTAGAATAACTGATAGATGGTAAGTGTATTCTGAGAACAGTGCCTTATTTAAGACATTCTCAGCTATTCATGAAGTCCCACCTGTTCAAAAAGTCAGGGACCAGCACTTAAAACCCAGTGTCAAGCCCTCGAAAGTATGTATCACACTTCTCTCACTGCACACACCCTCCTCACACACATGTCTCTCTTCTCAGAAAATAACCATGATCTATTTCAACTGCAGGAACACTCACCCTTACAGCAGAAAAATAAAATGGGTAGGGAAGGTATTGGGAGGTACAAGGGTAGAGAAAGACTGCTGCTGACAGCTGTGAGTTTTACCTGGCAGGAAGTCGAGCGGGTTGTCTTCTCTCATGACTCGCACCCTCAGGCATCCATTAGTGGAAGCACAATGGCAAAAAGCTCCACACAGAGATTAAATATTTCATAACACTGTCAATACACACTCGCACTGGATTTGCACATACTGAGGTCCTCTACCTATTCCAGAAAGCCAATTCCATCTGTTTGTTGTTGCAGTTGAAATGATTTATTTATTTATTTTCATCAGGGGTCTGTACCATGAAACCAGATTAGCTAGCTAGCCAGGTACGTTTCAGTTTACTTTGCACCAATCCTGGGTTTTAGGTACCATGAATGTGGCTTGGCTTTTAGTGGTGTTCATCACCATAGTAACTTACGCTCCACAGCTAACCAGCTCCGGGGCAGGTTATGTTCTGGTTTAGAGATCTCAAACTGAAATCTGACCAATCAGCTTCAAGTAAAGTGACACATGTTTGATGTAATAAAGCCACTCCCCCAGTTTCTCTTCCTACAAATGAAAGGATGCTACATAGTAAAACATTTTTAAAGATAAAATGTCAGATTTTTCTTTTTTATAATTATTTTATGATTGATTTATTTAATTATTATACCCTTAATCCATTACATAAGCTAGCTTAGTTTCATAGTAATTATCAATCTTTTATTTTAAATTAATATAAACATATAGATAATATGCAATATTAATAAGTTTTAGGTACCATGAATGTGGCTTGGCTTTTAGTGGCGTTCATTGCTATAGTAACTTATACTGCACAGCTAACCTGCTCCAGGGCAGGTTATGGTCTGGGTGAGAGAGCTCAAACTGAAATTGGACCAATCAGATGTGAGCAAACTGATACATGTTTAGCGCAAAAAAACAAACTCCCCCAGTCTCGCTTCCTACAGATTAAAGGTCACTATAAAGTACATAAAATTACAACAAAACTTTCTGGCTTTAATAATAATTACAATTTACACATGATTTATATAATTATAATATGAATATATTATTATTAATCCATTACACACAAGCACTTTTAGTTTAACAATTATTATAAAGCATTTATCTTAATTGAAAATTAATATATATACAGATCATAAGTAATATAAATAAGATGTAGAATCAATAGATAACGCTTTAAAAATGGCTACATGTGACCTTACATGTTTAAGTTTCTATCGCTATATATTATCTATATTAACTATAGTAAACTAACTTCAGAAGTTTCATTTGTGACTGCACTAATAGAGCCAGAAAATGTATTTTATTTGTAATATTTCATGGACAAGTACTTCAATGTAAATGCGTTTAAATTCCTTATATTCTTTAATCTCTTATCCTTTAACAAAATAATTTTGAATCTCGCTGGCTCTCTCGCGTGAAGTGAATCACACTTGCTCTGTGTTGCAAGGCATGTGATTGGCTGTTCGCTACTGATATCACACATCCATGTGCGAATGCTCCACAAACTCAGGATTAAGGCCTGAGTTGACAAAGAAAATTGATGATCAGCATCATGCTACTAATAAAGCCGGATTGGAGTGGTCTGGTTTTGTCAACTTGAAACTAATCCTGTAACTAATCCTGAATTTGTTCATCTACCATCATGATACAGCCCCTTGGTTACATATGTCAGGTTTCTGTTAATTGGACTTAAGTTCCAAGTACTTCCTTGTTTTGCATGTGTTTCCTGTTTCCTTTGTTGCCTATTTTACCACTTTTCATTTATCTCTATGGTTGTCACGGGGCTGACAAGACGAGAGGTGTGCGGATCCATGTGCAAGCTTTTATTCACAAGAGACGTGGTCAAAAAACACAGGCAGGGTCGAACAACGGCAAACAGGTATGGCACAGGCAAGACAAAGAATATTCCTTGGGCTAGCATGGGTCTACGATCGGCGAACAGTATCCAGAGGGCTTGACAAGAGGGGTAATCCAATAAACACAGGCAGAAGGTCAGGAAACAGACAACAAGGCAACATGGAAAGACTAGACTAAGACTAAAACTAAAAATGGGAAAAGGAATGGCTCAGTAATGTAGCTATCGCTAGAGGAGAGATAAACACTAAACAAAATGCTAAACGCAGAACAATACTCGGCGATCGGAGCAGGAACTGAGTGGGTCTTATGTAGTGTGTGTGATTGGTCTCAGGTGAACGTGTGATTAGTGAAATGGTTTTACAGGCAGCATACAGAAGCAGGAAGGCAACAACTGTCTTATCTATATATTATAACACGATCTTATGATCGTGGCACATACTTTCTACTGCGATAACTTCATCTGATCTTTTTTTTTTTTTTTTTGAACGAGCATAGACGTATCCTTCACTGCGCATGATATCCCACTATCCTGGGGTGTGTTTCCCAAAAGCATCGTTAGCTAACTATGGTCGTTAGTTCCATTGAACTCTGTTGGTAACGACGAAGCTTGCGACCATATTTGCTTTTGGGAAACGCACCCCTGGGTGTTTGATTGTGAGATATTTTTGGCTAAGAAATAAAATGGTATCTGAAAGTTGTGGTGTCACAGCTAGACAAGGCAAGGAGAATCTAATAGCAGCTGATTTTCTCATTAAAAGCTCTGTAGAAAGGTACCATTTAGTTAATTATTCCTGTTTCATTATAATGCTACATCTACAGCAATTTTACATTTTAGTGTTTATTTATCATTTAATCGTGGACACTTGTTGAGTGAGCTAAATTGTTTGATGCATTCAAAGTGCACATCTTTTTTTGGCAACATGGTATACGGTGTTATTTTTTTAATCTTGTAACTATTTTATGAATTATATTTCGGTTTATTTTTGTCCTGGAAAATATCACAATAAGAGCTTTTATTTAATATATAATAGTCACATTCACCTGACTCTTGCACTTTTGTCTCCAACCCATTGATATTACTGGAAGAACACACATATTCAGGTACCTTTATGCAGCATAACAGGGCTGCAGATAAAACGAACTGGGTGAGAAATGGGTCTGTGTTCTTTAAGAAGCAGTGTCAAGAGGCCCATTGATCTGTTGTGCTTCTAGGTTAAGCATCAAAGTGGATATTTCCGCATCCTGATCAAAATACTACCGTTCTTTTCCCCAAAGGCAGCTGGAGGCTACATGCTGGGATGATCATATTACATATGTGCACTATCCAGGGTTTCTGCAGGCAGTGGCATGCACGGGGGGGGGCCCTTTGAGGTCCGACGCTAAAGTCCCCTTGTGGTCCGGTCTACATGCCCCCAGTCCGTGATTTTTGCCGAGGGTAGGGGTGTGCGATATGAAGATTTTTGATCGTGGACGATAAAAATGTCTCCATGATCAGTGTTAACTCAACAGTAGAGTTACTCTCATGGGATACTGCACTTATTTTACTCTCACGGGATACTGCACTTATTCACAATCACAAAAGTAAATTTTTTGCATTTGCTTTAAAGCCTTACTGGTTAACCGTTTAATTTGTGTGCTGTTCTGACAAGCGCTTTTTCTGAGCACACCCAAAGCGCGTGCACAAAAAACGAAAAAGCCCATCAAACAGTGCCTGATTACTGAACTAAGTTATGTTTTGTGCTAATACTGTCAAAACACACAAGGTTCAGTTGGTTATGTCTAAAATGAAAGAAAAAAACTGAGAGAAACGGATGCTGCCTGTATATTAGATGCGTGCAGGCAGGGGTGTCATGCACTCATGATTTTTGAGGGGGCACAACTGGGGGGCGAGGGGGATGCTGCGCTCGTCATGCTTGCCATGTGATATACAGCAGCCACGATATGACTGTATAACTGATATAGGCTTATGTTTTATTTAATTTTTTTCTCTTTTCATTCCAAATATTTCCAATCAGGAAATATCTATATTCTCTAATATGTGTAAGTAAATGATTTTTGTACCTTTATAGATTGTTATTTTGTATATAATGAGTTATGGGCAAAATAGACCAATAGTGTAATCTATTAACTACACATAAAAACCCGACTTAAGTACCAGATATGGATGTCATCAGGGACGGATTTATGCATAGGCATTCTAGGCACGTGCCTATGCTTGCTCGTCCGGGGGGCCCAAACACAATAAAGAGATATATAATATTTTTGCTATACTATGGGATATCTACAACAGTAAAAGAAGTAAACAGTAAAAATGACAAACTATTTCCATGTCAACCACCTTTTTTATGTACAGAAAACACGCTTTCCTTCTCCCGTTCTCTCTCACAGACGCACACAGACACAGTAGCTAGTTACAGACATGCACTTGCGCACACGTGGAGATGCTGACAGAAACTTGTTGTCAGCGCTGCCCAGGCCCGGTACTAGGCTCGTTGGACTGGGGGGGCAATCAGAAATTGTGGTAGGGCAACACTTTCTAGGGTAATATATTCATAGTTTACATTTATCACAATTCTATGTTGGTTATATTTTGGTATTAATCTCTAAAAGGTTCATGAACTATATACTAACGATATTAACAACTATATGGGCCTACAATAAATGCTAGCTAATCTAAGTACATCATTTCACTTTTACATTTTTACCTTAAAGAACAAGTCTTCTGTTTTTCATTGCAAAAAGGTCTACACATGTATCCAAATCCAAGCTGTTAGTGATTGATTTTTCATGGGCCAAAATGACTAAATTCCATTTTCTTGTATGTAGCATTGTACGTCTGAAAGGAGTCAGAATCCTTGACAGTGAAGAAAAGGACCTTTCACATGACGCAGAGGACACTCCAATTACTAAAGCTGTTGCATACAACCTATGCAACTCAGGAAATGCTTCCTTATACCCGTGCATGTGTTTGCACATTGCTGAAAGATCTATTTGGTTGGAAACTGTTTCAGCAACATAGGTTTGGCAAAACACATTTCATTTGTTAGTTTTGCTTTTTCAATACCAGCAAGAAGCTGGAGTGGGCTGAGCATACTGGACTCTAGAAAAGATGGAGACTGTGGAAGGCGTGAGTTCACCGCCTTTATCAATTCAAGATTTTTTACTGAGAATCTGCTTTCCATCTCAGCAATAGCTCTGTCCAGAATATGCAGCAATGATCTTTTCATAAACATACTTGGATCATTAGAAGAATCTGAATCAGTGTGACCAACAGAGGTGAGGACAACACTGTCTGACAGGTGTTTGTTCACTGTTCGTTTTCTTTTTTGGCCAGGGATATCTGCTCTCATTTCAAACTGATCCCATGAAGGATCTGTCCTAATGTCTTTTAAAGCCTGCAGGGAAGCATTGATGACCTCACTTGCTGTACATACATTTACAGTGTTACCCTGGAACCCAGAATTTGCAGGTTTTAAGACTTTTTAAGAAGGTATTTTTACAAGGAAATCGCCAATTTTGAAGAAGTTGTGTGTTTCTAGCTGCACTGCTTCTGTTCTGATATCCATGGGTGCAGTTCTGCTATGTTAAACCTCTGAGAGAATGGCCAAAACATCCTCCTTATTGTCTACAAGACACTTTGTTACATCATAGTGGCTTGTCCACCTAATCTCCAGCAGCCTTTTAAGGCAAGGGACATCATAGTTATGTTTCACAAGTTCACACTTACATATACTTAGCTGAAGTATGGTAATGCATATTTGGCGTGCTGTCCGGGGAAGGGCTCCGAGCTCGGGAATGGCCCAAACCTAGAGTACCCCCCAAAAAGCAATTGAGCAAAGGACAGCCGCCAGACTGAGAACCCCCCCCCAAAATAAGCACTGGCGGGGGCTGATGTTTTGAGAAGTTGCCTGGTAGGCCCTACCGGCTGCTGGTATTGGACTACGTGGTTTGGGGTTCCCGGTCGGGAGGGCTCGAGCCGATGCTCAACGGGAGCTCACATCGTTGGAACGGGTGAGCCCTACCGGCCGATGGGGGAGGAGCAGCGTGTTTGTATAGCCCTACCAGGAGGGCCAGAGTTGCCTCGACTGGAATAGCTTGCGGTGTCGGCGTACGGGCCCTACTGGCTGACAGGCCCCTTCTAATCAGTGGGCAGAGGGCAAAATGGCTGACCGAGAGGGCCCATGAAGCCTCCGACTGGAGATCAAGACTCAGGACGACGGACGTGTGGGTCCTCTCGGTTTGGCAGATAAAAAGGCTTTGGGCCATCCGGCAAGGAGGACTCTTGCGACACCTGACGGGAGATCAAGACTCACAGCATCGGATGGATAAGTCTCGCTTTCGGGCTGCAAGTATAGAAGCCCAACCAGGAGTACTCTCGCCGACATCTGACGGGAGATCAAGACTCGCTGCATCAGACGGGTAAGCCTCGCCGGGCGGGGAGAGAGAAAAGGAAAACCCGACTGGGAGGGCTCTCGCAGCATCCGATGGGGTCTCAGACTCAGAACATCGAACGGGTAAGCCTCGCCAGGCGGGGGGAAAAGACGTGTCAGGTTAGCTGAGAAGGTTCTGACAGTGTTCGGCGGGAGGTCGAGACTCATGGCGTCGGATGGCTAAGCCTCGCCAACCGTCGAACGGAAAAGTAAATTTTGTGGCCGGGAGACTCTCGCCGACGTCCGACGGGAGCACACAGCATCAAACGGCTAAGCCTTGCTGACCATAGAATGGAAAAGGTAAGGTTGTCTAGCCGGGAGGCTCTCGCCGACGTCTGACGGGAGCTCAATACTCAAGGCATCGAACGGGTAAGCCTCTCTGAACGTAAGACGGAAAGGTAAAGTTGTCTGGCCAGGAGGCTCTCGCCGACATCCGACATCGAACGGGTGATCCTCGCAGACCGTAGAATGGAAAAGGTAAGGTTGTCTAGTCGGGAGGCTCTCGCCGACGTCTGACGGGAGCCGAGTGACGGGAGTCGTCTAAAAATAGTGGTTCGTGGGGGAATTTAGCCTGAGAATTTCTAAGGTGGAGGTACACGAAAACACGAAAATTGGATTGGAGAAGAGAGATTGAAAATGTAGATAAAATGACCTTTCTTGGCTTGGTCTGTCTTGCTTTGTTTGAT
>NW_015505709.1:577812-622481 GCF_001515645.1 Sinocyclocheilus grahami
TCAGACTCAGAACATCGAACGGGTAAGCCTCGCCAGGCGGGGGGAAAAGACGTGTCAGGTTAGCTGAGAAGGTTCTGACAGTGTTCGGCGGGAGGTCGAGACTCATGGCGTCGGATGGCTAAGCCTCGCCAACCGTCGAACGGAAAAGTAAATTTTGTGGCCGGGAGACTCTCGCCGACGTCCGACGGGAGCACACAGCATCAAACGGCTAAGCCTTGCTGACCATAGAATGGAAAAGGTAAGGTTGTCTAGCCGGGAGGCTCTCGCCGACGTCTGACGGGAGCTCAATACTCAAGGCATCGAACGGGTAAGCCTCTCTGAACGTAAGACGGAAAGGTAAAGTTGTCTGGCCAGGAGGCTCTCGCCGACATCCGACATCGAACGGGTGATCCTCGCAGACCGTAGAATGGAAAAGGTAAGGTTGTCTAGTCGGGAGGCTCTCGCCGATGGGAGCTCAATACTCATGGCATCGGATGGGTAAGCCTCGCCGACTGTAGGATGGAAAAGGTAAGGATTTATTTTTGTACATGGAGTGATTACATTAGATGGTTTAATGACCAATGAGGGTTTGGTGGGCTTTTTTGATGTGAAACTGGTTAGTTTTGATGTAGCTTTGGTAAGCTTTTGAAGACCATCTTCCTAGAGTTTGGATCTGCTGCTTGGAGAGGCCTTTTTGGGCTGCTGATGTTGCTGCCCCAATGCGAAAAGAATGGCTGGAGAAATTCTTTGCTGGGATTCCCGATAATTGCAGGACAGATCTGAGGTGTTTTTGGAACCAGAAGCGAGTGACGGGTTTTTTGGAGTCGTCTAAAAATAGTGGTTCGTGGGGGAATTTAGCCTGAGAATTTCTAAGGTGGAGGTACACGAAAATGGACTGGTATGGTTGGATTGGAGAAAAGAGATTGAAAATGTAGATAAAATGACCTTTCTTGGCTTGGTCTGTCTTGCTTTATTTGATTAAAAAGGAAATTGTTTCGCTTTCGAGTATGGTTAGGTCTGAGACGGTCGGGTTGATTTTTGGATCGAATTTGGAAGAGATGGTAAGTTCCGAGCATCTAAGAAAGCCTAAAAAAGCTAGAATGAACATGGCATCGAGTGTGGGGTTTTAATGGGTGGGTTATGGGAATATTAATTCTGAATAATGAGGTACTTGAGTTGGGAATTGGTCCGCCTCTGGAGCCAGAGTCCTGAATTTCTGAAACATAAAGCGAGACAGAGAGTCAGCAATTTGGTTCTCTGAACCTGGAACATGTTTGGCAATTATTATAAATTGGTCACATACTGCGATCCATATTAAGCGTCTAAGGAGAGGCGAGAGGGCGGGAGAATGAGAGAGGCCTTTATTAACACACTGAACAGCTGCTTCGTTGTCGCAGTGCACTAAGATACTTTTAGAAGCCCATTCATTCCCCCATAGGAAGGCTGCTACCACGAGGGGGTAGAGCTCGAAAAAAGCTGAGGACTGGGGTGAGCCCTGCAGCTGGGGGGGGGCATGGAGATGCAAACCAACGTCCTTGGTAAAAACCTCCGAAGCCAATTGAGGGAGCTGCATCTGTAAATAGTTGGGCGATGGGACCGGAGGAGAGTTGGATTCGTCTTCAGATGAGGAGGTTTGTTTTTTACGACATGGTTGTAGACGAGCGAACCAAGATGCTGATAAACCATCAATGGATAGAGGTAAGTCAGCTGTATTTATATCATGGTGTTGATTAACTTGAGTGCACTCCACCTGTGTTAATTAGGCTAAGTATCTGACGCACTCCTCCCAAACCTTGTTAATAAAACATCATATAACATACTGTAGGATCTGTCTCACAACAGACCCACCTACATGATGGAGACACACACATCAAACCAGCACATTCCATGGAAGGTTTTTGAGGTTCGTTTCTCCAGCCATCTGCAGTCGTAAAACTCAGGCTCTATCAAGTAAGGTGAAGCATTCCCTGGACTGTTTGGCTATATCTCAAGATAAGCTAAAAAGGACAGTACTTTAACGGTGCTTAAAATGGTTTTACGGGCTTGCAAAGAGCAGATAGAAATACCCTCATGACCAGTGGACGCTGAATGAATTAATAATGATTAATTCCCTTACAACTAAGTAAATTATTACAATACTGATGATGGAAAAGTGAGTGAAGTGCTGGAGACAAATCAAAAAACGTTCTTGCACAAGGTTCTGCTTGAATGGCATGCACTAATGCTAAGTGAAGTTGGTGGTTGTAGCAGTGGATGTATGGTATTTCTCTACCAAGTTTCTTTTGAAGCAGAGCTTGCACTCCACCCCTGATACCACTCATGACAGAGGCACCATCATAGCACTGACTGATGATTTTGTCAGTACTATAGCCTTGATCATCCAGGGCTGTAAGAATTTGTGAAAATTTGCGACATGAGAAACAAAAGCAATGCATCCAACTAAACAGAATATTCCAACCAGGGCCTTGAATGATACCAACTGGAATTAAAAGCTCGGGAAATGCTACCAAACATGCGTTTTGTGTAAGACTTTAATACTGGCTGTGTTGGTTCAGTATCTTTCAGCCCATGGCTAACATCATCTACCCACTCATTCTGCGCAGGCTGTACACAATCCACATGTTCAGACATGCTTGGGGACGGAGAACCATCTAACTGAGCATCGGGTGGCCCAGCCGCAGCATGACACAAGCTGGGTCCCGATCAGAGCATGTGAGCGGAGCGGAGTGGGAGCGGAGTGGTAATATTTCCTTAAGAGCGCAGAGCGCCTTTCTGAAGATTCCGCTCCGCTCGCTCAATACGCTCAGTGCCGCTCGCTCAACCCAGAATGCCGTTTGGTGATTTGCTTGTTCCAGATCAAGAATCTGTAGAGATGAGAATAGTAGAGCAGTTATGGAGTTCAGATATTGTTTCAACGAAGTTGCAAGCCTTATACATAAATGTAAAGTAAAAAATCTAAGTTAAGAATGAGCAGGGAGAAGAAACTGAGAGGGAGTGCGGGGAGAGTTAGTAAAGATTCATATTGGAATCTGAAGCGGCACATTGCCAGAAAGCACGAGGATGTGCTACGCAAACATGGTGCCGCAAAAGGTGAGCTAGTTACATACCATAATAAATGAATAAACAGCTAGGCTAAGGTTATATTCGGTTGTACGGAGCCCCGATCATGACATGCGGACAAAATCACAGCCACAAATTTAGAATAGGCTAGTTCTCTTTTATGCTAGGACTACATTATGGCCACGAATTAAGAATTAATTTTTTCATTTAGTCTAAATTATGGCCACGAATTAAGTATTCGTTCTCTTGTTTAGGCTTAGCTGCCCCGAATTCATTTGTTCGTTAATTCGTTCGTTTCCTAGTTTTAGTAGGCCTAAATCGTGGAACGAATTATTATATTTCGTAATTACTTATTAAAATCATTATTACTTAAAATTAATAAATAGTAATAAATTAATTTAAAAAAGAATAAAACCTGCTGACGTCGTAGAAACGAATTGTTGATTCGAATTATATTCCTGAAACATGATAATTGCTATTTATCAGCATGCTTAATTTTAGACAATAATCCAAGAATTTCGTTACAAACAGTAAACAAATAGGCCTACTAGAGAAATGTTATGTCGGAGCGGGATCTGAGCGGGAACTGGTTCACGGTCACACCGCTCCGCTTCGCTCACATGCTCTGGTCCCGATGAGGCAACTCCAACACTATCAGTGCTTTTATCAGGTTTTTTAAGAGGAATTAAAAACCTTTGCATGGTGACAAGTGAAGGAACAAGTGAATGATTGTCAGCTAGCTAGCCTATTTAGCTAGCACAATTTCTAAAGCTGTGTGTTACAAAAAGGCAGAACACAAATATAAACAAATGTATTCAATGAAGAAAAAATAAAAATGAAACCAAGCAAATAAAGATTTACTGAGTATTAATAAGCTGTGTACAATGAGAATATCCGAGAGCAAGAGAGAGTATCCCAGAACGTCTTTAAACCGTTATGACAAATTTAAATGCGTCTGGTTGTTTTATTTGACCAAACTGGCCAATTACAACTTAGCAGGTTCAAGCTGCGTTTTCTGATTTGCTAAACATTCTGAGTTAAAAAAAATAAAAATTTATGTTTAAAAAATCGGTTCCACATTTTTATTGATTTATTTATATGTAGTTTTTTTTTTATATATATATATATAATGAAGTGTCCTTTACATTTAGTCGGTGATTTTTCATGTAATTTTTCATGTAATTTGTCAGTTCGGTCAAATAATTGAACATGATATAAATTTGCCATAACGGTTTTTCTGTCCTATATTCTCCCAACAGTTCTTAATAGCAAGATCTAATTTCTCTGTAAACATTAGGCTACAGAATACACACCTTTATTAAAAACATTAAAATTTTGGCTGATTTGCCTGCTTATTCCATTATTATTATGATTATTATTATTATATTATTATTATTATTATTACTATTTACACATATGAATGGATATGTACAACAAATTGTATATAATTTGTTGACGAAATTACTGACGGAAATGTTTGTTGACAGACATGGACATGCAAGTCCTGCAGGTGCAGCACAGCTTATTTATAAATAGCCTATTTACAGACAAACAATAGCAGAATGAGTGCAACGGTTAAAGTTTTACATTAAGCATTGCCATCTCCCTCATAGAAAACCGTTAGCTTAAATAAAACACTTAATGTGGCTTAGCTATATGGACGAAGACAATCATATAAAAAGCCCAAATTTCGGTATACAGTTTATTAAAAATAGCCTACTTAACAAGCAGATGAGCCTAGAATATAAAGGCAACGCGCGGAATTGCAAGCATTTTCTTACTATAGAAAACCATTATAAAGAAAACTCGTCTTATAATGGATGAACACCAAATCCTGTATACAGATAATTAAAAATATATGTAGCATACAGGCAAGCAGAATGGTACAGAATAAGAACGGAATAAGAACTAACCCTAACGCGGTGAATTAAGCGTCCTCCCATAACCGTTATAAAGAAAACATTTAAAGTAATGAAGGAAGACACACTCACACAAAAACAAATTCGGTATACAGTTTATTAAAAATAGGATATACTAAGTAGGCTTACAGGCAAGCAGGTGAACCCAGAATATGAACGCGATCACTCATGGTAAACGTTTTTTCTTTATTTGGGCTCATCCGGTGCTTGCCTGTATAGTATATATATTTTTAATAGCCTAATCTGTTTAACTGATTTTGTCTTTTTATATTACTCGTCAATTTTCTATGGTAGGAAAATGCTCGTTCATATTCTGCTTGTGTTCATCTGCTTCTCTGTAAATAGTAGCCTATGCTTCTGAGAAATTCGGCTGATGCAGATGTGATTGTAATAAAGGCAATTTTATACTTCATTGAACAGAAATGCACTATAGTGTTTTCTGCTTGGATGTTACGGTTAGCTTTTTATTATTATTTATAATATGATTTTGTGGCTATGAGTTCAAATGTCATTATGTGCATAATTTTCAATTTTTCCTTTGAGCAAAGTGACTGATCCTTATTTAATAGATAGTAAAAATAATAAGAGTTTAATGCTTATTTTTTATTTATTTATTTATTTATTCTTTATTTATTTTGGCTGGACATTTTTGGGGGGGCACAAGGAGAATCTGGGGGGGAGGCATTGCCCTAGACCTCTAGACCCGGCCCTGCTGCCCCGCGAATTTATCAATAAAATAGTTTTGCAGCTGAAAATCTATACATGACATTTCTCAGTAGCGAGGTTCTTGAAGCAGTTAAACTTAAAGGTTTGCTATTAGTAAACACTGCTGCTGAATACTGTTGAGAGACGCACAGACGCATGTATTTACACACGCATAATCTCTCTCTCTCTCTCTCTCTTTCGCTCTCTCTCTCTCTAATAACTGCGTTAGACTGCATTAATAACTGCATTAGCTTGCATATCAATGGCTGAAGCCTCTGTTATTAGCTCTAAAATGAAGTTTTGGAATTTGCAATGGAACGTTTGAGATGAGGTGCATAAAAACTAGCTAGTTCAACACACACAATGTCAAATGTCTTGAAACAAATAATCAGAAAAATCGATGTGTGATTGTGACTCCAGGCCATTAAAATTATTAGAGAAATAATGCACTCCCGAAGTGGTTGTGTGGCCACGACGCCGTGCCTATTAAAGGAATGGTCTTTCTCAGTTCTCAAACAAATTAAGAACTAAATTCGATTTTTATTGACTGAAAGCAAGCGCTTATTGCGATAGAAAACACTGTAACGGTTTCACTGATTAAGAAATATTTTTGTTTGCTTGGGTGGTGGTAATATTAGGCCTATTATATTAATAGGGAAGGGGGGCCCAAAAATGTGTTTTGCCTATGTCACGAAAAGAGGTAAATCCGCCCCTGGGTGTCATGCCATAAAATATTTTTAATCCGACTGACTTTGTATTTAATGTGAATTTAATAACAATATTGTAAATTACTAATTACAACACTTCATTTTACAGAGAGCAAAGAACATTTACATTATCAAAGAACATTTTCATTCAGTCTAGCCAGAATTCAGGCACTCTCAAAAACTCCCATTTAAATCACTGAAGCTGTTTACACTGTGAAATGAATATCTTACTTACATTGAAAATCTATACATGACATTTCTCAGTAGCGAGGTTCTTGAAGCAGTTAAACTTAAAGGTTTGCTATTAGTAAACACTGCTGCTGAATACTGTTGAGAGACGCACAGACGCATGTATTTACACACGCATAATCTCTCTCTCTCTCTCTCTCTTTCGCTCTCTCTCTCTCTAATAACTGCGTTAGACTGCATTAATAACTGCATTAGCTTGCATATCAATGGCTGAAGCCTCTGTTATTAGCTCTAAAATGAAGTTTTGGAATTTGCAATGGAACGTTTGAGATGAGGTGCATAAAAACTAGCTAGTTCAACACACACAATGTCAAATGTCTTGAAACAAATAATCAGAAAAATCGATGTGTGATTGTGACTCCAGGCCATTAAAATTATTAGAGAAATAATGCACTCCCGAAGTGGTTGTGTGGCCACGACGCCGTGCCTATTAAAGGAATGGTCTTTCTCAGTTCTCAAACAAATTAAGAACTAAATTCGATTTTTATTGACTGAAAGCAAGCGCTTATTGCGATAGAAAACACTGTAACGGTTTCACTGATTAAGAAATATTTTTGTTTGCTTGGGTGGTGGTAATATTAGGCCTATTATATTAATAGGGAAGGGGGGCCCAAAAATGTGTTTTGCCTATGTCACGAAAAGAGGTAAATCCGCCCCTGGGTGTCATGCCATAAAATATTTTTAATCCGACTGACTTTGTATTTAATGTGAATTTAATAACAATATTGTAAATTACTAATTACAACACTTCATTTTACAGAGAGCAAAGAACATTTACATTATCAAAGAACATTTTCATTCAGTCTAGCCAGAATTCAGGCACTCTCAAAAACTCCCATTTAAATCACTGAAGCTGTTTACACTGTGAAATGAATATCTTACTTACATCCGTATGCACATCTGCACTTTGTTGTTTCTGATGAGAGAATACACCAGAGAATTCAGTCAGCCAGCAAGTGAACAAAACACCACGTTTCAACGATGACTCATCTAAACGCCTCTGATTGGCTATTGCATTCATAAGCTCAACAGAATCGTGTGTGATTGGTAATAATGCAGCGCTGTACAAATGCGTCCATCTCTGGCTCAGCCAGCCAAAGCGCCAAGGCAGATTTGAATTTAGCAACTGATGCTGTGCCGCACTGAACAATCTAATCTCACCGGTGTGATTGTATCAAATATTAAAAATATATTATTTTGTCTTTTGGAAGCTGCATTTAAAATCCACTTGGCTCAAAAATCTCTTTGTCACTTTGAATGGGCATGACGCCTCAGGTCTTGGGACAGTAGGCTACATGCTGCCTGTAGTTAAAGGGATAGTTCACCCTAAAATTTTATTTCTGTCATTATTTATTCACTCACATGTTGTCCCAAACCTGTGTTAATTTCGTTTTTGTGCTGAACACAAAAGAAGATATTTTGAAGAATCTGGGTAATCAAACAGTTGCTGGTTCACATTGACTTTGATAGTAGGAAAAAAAAATAGGTTACACTTTACTTGAAGGGGTGTGCATAAGACTGACATGACACCTTCATAATCATGACATGACACATACATAATCATGACGACTCATTTCATGAATATGAAGTTTTTTATGCATGTTTATGACAACTGTCATTAAGTGTCATTCGCTCAGTTATGTCATTTTTAATGCAAAGATGACATTGTTTGAGATGTCTTTGTAATGGGCTATGGTTAGGGGTAAGGGTAGGGGTAGGGTTAGGTTAGGGTTAGGTCAAATAATGTCATATTTGCATTACAAATGACATAACTGAGTGAATGACACTTAATGACAGTTGTCATAAACATGCATAAAACCTCCTTCATATTCATGACATGTGTCATGTCATGA
This sequence comes from Sinocyclocheilus grahami, assembly GCF_001515645.1. Classification (NCBI taxonomy): domain Eukaryota; kingdom Metazoa; phylum Chordata; class Actinopteri; order Cypriniformes; family Cyprinidae; genus Sinocyclocheilus; species Sinocyclocheilus grahami. The sequence goes on from NW_015505709.1 coordinate 586,285, forward strand.
TTATGAAGGTGTCATGTCAGTCTTATGCACACCCCTTCAAGTAAAGTGTTACCAAAAAATACTATGGAAGTTACTGTGGACCAGCAATTGTTTGGTTTTCCACCTTCTTCAAAGTAGCGTTTATGTTTAGCAGAAGAAGGAAACTCATTCAGGTTTAAAACAACCATTGAGTGAGTAAATGAAGGTACACAAATAAAACACTAGCCTATTTGAATTTTTGGGTGAATTATTCCTTTAATGTTAATAAAACACCAAACACAAAGAGAAAAATCCCTCAATACTCTTGACTGAGAAACTTTAATACAGTTGCTTTAATAGGAATCAATGTATATTTATCTTCACCCACTTTGGCCTAAATATCCGCCATACTTTTTTTATATTGTGTTACCTTGAAAGGCTTTGTCTTTATAATAGGGAAATTAGTTTGGCTGTAATGGTCAAACAGCTTGCAAAATAGAAAAACCATGACCAAAGAATCGTGATAAAATTGTGAATTGTGATATTTCTAAAAAAAAAAATACATAAATAAAATAAATCTTGATATTTTTGCCATATCGCCCACCCCTAGCCGAGGGGGAACAAAGACATACATAATATATGTTGATTTGCTGCTCTGTAACGATCAATTATTATTGGTGTTCAATTATTAATAATGTTTCTTATTATCAATATTGAACTTTGAATTGAATTTTTAGATTTTTTAGATTTTTTTTTTTCTGCTTCATCATTTTGTGGAAACTACAAAAAGTGGTTAATGTTTAAAAGAAAAGAAAGTTTAAAAGAACAGCATTTATTTGAAATAAAATATTTTGTAACATTATAAATGTCTTTACTGTCACAATTTGATCAATTTAATTTGTCCTTGTTGAATATAAGTATTTATAAAACATAAGCTTTTTTTTTTATTAATGGTACTTTTGAATGGTAATATATTATGGTTTCCACAAAAAAAAAACATATGACGACTGGAGCAATGATGCTGAAAATTAAAATATAAATATATATAATTTTAATGTAATTAAAATATATTCACATAAAAACGGTTATTATAAATTTAAATAATATTTACAATATTACTGTTTTTATTGTATTTATTGTATTTTCGATCAAATAAATGCAGCCTTGGCAAGCATAAGACACTTCTTTCAAAAACATAAAAAAAAACTTAATCCATACTTTTCACCATTTATATGTTTTATATTAACCATTCAATTTGTCAATGATGCAATGATGATAATCTTGGATATTTGAGAAAATCTACATAATTTAAATAAACTGTATCACTCTGAATTTGAAACGGATCAGTAGACAGAGTAAATCGTCAAAATACATTTGCAGATATTTTAAAATTGATTTTAAAAAAATACCAACAGATGTTGAATGCTAGACATACTGAAGAATCAGGCCATGACTGGAAAAAGCTTAGTGTTTTAAATCATTTGTAAGATACAAATAATTATGAAAGGTTGGGAAAAAAATCCCAATGATACTTTTAAATAGGAGAGTAAACCGCCAGTAGGTGGCAGCAAGTGAGCATTTGAGTCATTGGTTCAACCGATTCATTCAGACGACTGATTCATTCAATAATGAAGCAAGTGCCTGTCTTTATGAACGGATCACTGAATTATTGATTCGAATGATAAATTCAAAAAAGCTGAATCATTCAGTAAGGAAACACCGCTGTGTGTTGCTCAGAAACGTGACTGTTATGCTGTGATATTTTTTACTATTTTAAAATGTAAAATACTATTTTAAAATGGGTTGTTTTTCATTTCCTCGGATTGAAGCACCCCTAACGTGATATTTAGCACCAGCAATGCGAATTTTACCGGTGGAACCCCGCCGAAAAACATGTAATTTACCCCCCGGAACGTAATTTTTACCGGGAAGCCCCCTCTAAATGTGATTGGTCTAGTTTTGAGTAGCAATTGGGCGGGTTTTTTTTTTTTTCGAAAACCTGGTAACCTTGCATCACCTACACACACAAGTCCGGTGAGTGAGGAAAAAGTCAATAGTTGTGGAACTCGGCTGTCAAGGCTATTTTATTCACTTAAACATCGGATGAAGTGATTATTTTCTCTTTAATACAGATGATGCCAATGCATTTTTCGATGAGTCCACTATTGTAGCAATAATAACATTACCTGCCTGACGGATAGTAATGTCAACAACGGACACGACCGCTGTCTCGGCGCGACCACAACAGCTGGAAGTTGTCTAATTTAGCACCGTCTCCCTGCTACACTAATAGTAGTAAGGCTTTCCTCTTTGTATACATATCCTTACAAGTACAATTTTAGCTGTATTATTTGTGTCACCTTCAAAAATTGCTCTTGAGAAATTGTATGATTATTGCATATATATATATGCACTTACACAGTGGCAGCTGGTGGATATGTATAATAGTTGGGCTGTCAGATCAATTAATCATATTATATTATATATATGATTTATACTATATATATAAATATATATTAGATATAGTTCTTCAATAAATGTATGTGTATTTATACATAAACATGACAGTCCAATACTAAATGCTAAATTTGAGGCTAAGAAGTTCTAATGTACCTTAGCTATATTATCCATCTCAGTAGCAGATGCTTGGCCACAAAAGTAGGATTTTGGCAAGCTAGTTGGTCCAAAAACATGCTTTTAGTACTCATATTGTGTAATTACAGCATTTGTACAGCAAACACTTTTCCTTCTTCTGGTCCTTTCGTGTCTCTAGCAATACTGGCCTGTTAAATGGCTCTAACATTTCTGGTTTCAGCTACTCAATTTTGATTGGTGCTTATAATAACAAGCAGGCAAAGATATTACGGCTGTATATATAATAATCTCACTAAGGATCATCACTAGGCACTGAGATTTCCATACTATCTAAATTAAAAATCCTGATCTTCATCTTCATATGCTTTAGTTCTATCACACAAGATGGTACTTAAGCAGCCAGAGTCACTTTATTCCAGCTGTGGTTTTTACATGTACATTATGTTGTCAAGGCTCTGCAGTGCAAACAGCCTTGCATTTAGAGCAGGGATGGGCAACTTTGATAATGACGAGGGCCAGAATTTTTTTGTCCTTTTATACCAAGGGGCCAGATTACTAATTCACACGCACATATTTTACATCGTCTTCCTCGATATCTTCTTTATTGAGGGAAATCAACATACAATTAATTCAGTGTGTGTGTTTATGTTTGTAAATTTTGAAATTTGGAATGCTCCAGCAGATGGCGTATATCAGTGTTGATTTTCGGAGTGTCTATTTACACTAAGTGAAAATAGCCTGCCTTGTTGGCAGAAGCTATTTACACTAACTCCACCCACCTACGTGTGCTTGGGCTACTTAACACTTTTGCTAGTTAAATGATGGGAAAAAAACGGTCGGACCGCCCGGTTCATGGTCCAAAAGGGTTGTCCCTATTCTCTTAATGAGTAATGGGCATGTTTTGGACGTATCGTGCCATAAACCAATCAGAGTCTCATCTCCCATTCTCTTTAAAAGCCAGTTGTGCTCGCACCATGGCGGATTTGCTATTTACATGGCGGAATTTGCAAGAGAAAAGACTGAACGCTTCTCCAGAAAGGAAACGGATCTGCTCATGCACGAAGTTGAAGCATGCGATCAGACCATCTACTAGCTGCAAGCGAGCAACATATGTTTGGCAAGTCCCAACATAAAGAGCACTACAATAAAATAAATGGTAAAAAATATAGGCATGGACAACTTTTTCCAGGTCATTCGCGGACAAAATTGGTTTCAATTTGGTTATTGCCCTTACATAGAAGAAGCAATTACGAACCACCATCTTTATCTGTCAATCAAATATAATCATGAATCAAAGATGACTCACAAATCTTTACTTGATCCTGCAGGTACCCCTTCCACTATCAGTGTTGGGAAGGTTACTTTGGAAATGTAATAGGTTACAGATTACAAGTTACCCTATTTAAAATGTAATAGTAGTGTAACTTTTTTAATTACTTTATTAAAGTAATGTAACTGATTACTTTTGATTACTTTCTAATTACTTTTCTAAATTTCTAATGAATGTTTATTTGCAACTGTTAATAAAAATTAATAATAATTAAAAGCATATACATCAACTCAAATACGGTTATCTAATAAGCATGTGTCCTGTTCTGTGTACTAAACTCTTAAAACATTGGTGTCTCTTTGTATGATATGATGATAGTTTTCTCAAAATAAGTAAAATGCTCATGAAGTGACTCAGAGCAGTTCTAGAGATTATGTTTATGTGTTCATGTACTCATATATTTAGGCGGCAGAGGCTGAAAACGCCGCGAGCTTCAGTTGGCCTATGTGTAGTAAATGAAACCGCATGCCTGCGCCATTAATTTCCACGAGGGGCAGACTGGGAAAAAAATTTCAGGCCGGGAAATCTCACACTCATACACCCATAACAAATTCTGAAACATGGACAACCCTATTTTTTGTATGGACCTCACATAAAAAAGGTTTAAATCCTTAGGTTGGGGACATGCAAAATAATTAAAAGTCCTCTCCTGAACTGCACCTTCACTTCCATTTTTCTTTTCAGTCTCTTTATTTGCCCTGATATCTATCTCTCACATGACTTAATACTCAAGATTTAACAAAACTATACTTTCTAAATTGTCTACATGTCAAAATTAGTACATCACGACAATATTGTTATAGAAAAATCCTAATACTGAACACCAGTCATGTTTTTCCCTTACAAAAATTAACCACGCTTTTATTGTAGTAAAAGTACCGTAATCATGTTTTTTGTTGTTGTTGTTTTTTGGCAAATGGATTACCATTTGTATTTATTTTTTACTACAAATTCTATGGTTAATGCAGCAAAAACCATGGTTAATTTGTGGTTACCATGCTTTGACAATAGTATTGTTTTTGGATTTATAGTAAAATCATTGTTCATTTTCGTAAGGGTTGTCTGTTGTCTGCCCTAGCTCCCCCTAAACCTATTATAAAATATGATTATTTGTCTGCTAAATGACTACTGTAACATTACAATAGATAATAATGATGTCCTTTAAACAGTATTTTGAGTGATGACTGATGAGCAATGCGCTGCTGCAGCTTAACTAAGTAAACAAAGACAAAACTACAACAGCATATTTACAGATGAAACTGACCTGCACTTGAAACCCTGAACAGTAGTTTAGCTTCTCTGCTCCACCTGTGCGCTTCCACAGTCCTCTCCACTCTCTCTCTCGCATTGATTACTCTGATCCAAACCGTTTGGCGGAGGCGCAGAGAGCGCGCGAGCCGAAGCATTGCCAGTCACTCACGACTAACCGATTCATGACTTATTAGAGATTTAATTGTCGAATGGCGAATTCGGAAATAATCGCTTTAGTACATTCGGCAGGCAATTATACAGTAATAATATTAAAATAGCGGGCCAAATCGACTTCCAGGCCGCCGGGAATTGTCCCGGTTCTCCCGATGGCCAGTCCGCGCCTGATTTCCACAGACACACAGAACGTGCAGGATTCATATATTGTCTTTTCGCGGCTTAATATTCACAGACACTATCCATATCGCGTTTTGATTCAAGTGTATTGACCTACTTTTGATTTATTCGTCCAAAATGTGGCATATTCCGTCCGCGTTAGGCTATAGGACTTCCGTTTTTATGACTGGATTCTACGAACCAGTCCGTGTTTTCCGCGTCGCGGAAATTAAGTCTCAGAGTAATCAGTGCAATTTGGAAAATAAATCAATTAAATCTGTATGTGGATGTGTGTAAATATTCAAATGTAATCCCCTTTGTAATCGTTAACATTTTCATAAGTAACTGTAATTTAATTACACATTTTTTCTTAGTAACTGTAACTGATTACAGTTCAATTTATTATGAAATTAAATTACGTAACGCCGTTACATGTAACTACTCCCCAACACTGTCCATTATCACTTACCATCTGACAACAAGCTGTGCGGCCAAAGACAATAATTTCTGTTTTGTTTTCATTCAGTTGAACGAGGTTTTCAGCCATCAGCTTTACTACCTCCAGACACTTGAGGAGTCTCAGTGACAAATGGACTTGAGTGTCATCCACATCCAGATGGTAAGAAATACCAAACTTCTTTAAAAAATCATTCCCAATGGAAGTGTGTACAATGAAAACAGGACTGGACCCAAAATGGACCCCTTTGGGACCCCACAGGTAATAAGTGCTGAAGCAGAGAAATAGTCACAAATCTTCACTGAAAAGGATCTACATTCCAAATTTTACATTCCTTAAAATGGCAAACCATTTTAAGACTGTCCCCTGAATACCAACAAACTGCTTTTAATGAGACAGAAGGATCTGGTGATCAATGGTGTCAAAGGCTGCTAACAGATCCAATAAAATTAATGCTGCATGATTACCGGCATCCATAATTAAAAGAAGATCATTTACAAACCTTAAAAGGGCTGATTCTGTACTGTGTCCACGCCTGAAACCAGAATGGAATTTATCTATCTAAAATATTATTCTTTGTTAAGAAAGTTTATAATTGTTTCAACTCAACCTTTTAAAGTACCTTAGACAAGCCAGGCAATTTTGAAATTGGTCGATAATTTTTTTAATCATATGGGTCCCGATTTGGTTTTATAAGATGGGGCTCAACAATAGCGTGCTTAAAGCAAAGTGGTACAATACCATTCTGGAGACTGCTATTAATACTAGATAAAATACTTGGACTGACAATATCAACACCTTCCTTAAGAATGCACAGCGAAACTGCATCACTGGGGCAGGATGAACGCTTTAGGTGGAGCATAACATCTCTAATGTCAGCGACACCAGTTAAAAATTACTTAAAGGAATTCTTTAATGAAGTCTTTGTGATATTTAGGTGCACAATAAACATTTACACAAAGTCCAACAAAGTTTCTTATAGTCCAACATCATCACTTGGGCTTCAAAACTCTGATAGTTCATAGATAAGCGGCCAATAAGCGGCATTTAAATCGTTTGTTAAAAATAATGGCAAGGCCACCACCCCAACCAGCGTTTCTGGGAGAACTAAAAAAGTCACAAGCAGCCAGAGTTGCTTCCATAGTAGGGGTGAGGTCAACAGCATTTAGCCATGTTTCAACAATAAATTAAAAAGTCCAAGTCATTATGTATATAAAAGTCATTTAAAATGAATGATTTGTTTGCAAGGGATCTGGCACTGACTACCACTTAGCAAAGTGTTCCCAGTCAACACGCTCGTACCCTCACACTCTTCTCTCTTCCTCAAGTAGTACACATTATCGTGGTTTACACCTTTCTTGATGTAATGAGGCCTTGATACAGAAGGTCTGGGCACGGAGAAACAACACCTCCAGACAAACAGCACAAAGACATGGGAATTGCATATCCCGCGCCTTCTTTGCTTTCTCTGACACATCTGCTCTACAGCCCCATCGTTTTTTTCTTACCACCGGCATTCTGCATCCATTGAATTATCTCAGTGGTTAGAGGTCTCACAAACCAAGGATGAAAGTAAGATTGTCCAGCGCCAGAGAGGTCGGGTACAGCTACACAGATATTAAACAATGCTTGACGATCATAAGTCCACACTGTAAAATCCAATAGTTTACCTTACTTAGATTTAATTAGTAATCTTTACTTAGTTGTTATACTTACTAGGTTTTATTAAGTTACAGCTACTTTCAAGGCAAATAAAACAATTTACTTACTGTTTTGAGTGACACTTACTTAAAATATTCAAGTAGCCATAAAGGAAGCAATGACATTAATAAACCAGTGAGAGGCAGCAGTGCACTAATATGTTGCTAATGTGCAACATAACAACAGAAGAAGAAGAAAAGAAAAAGAGTCTTAAAGTCTTAAATATGATGCGATTTATACAGCCCGCCGCCTCTGCTCACTCAGCCGGCCGCCTCTTCTCACTCAGAACGCCGCCTCTTTTCACTCAGCCCGCCGCCTCTTCTCACTCAGCCCACCGCCTCTTCTCACTCAGCCCGCTGCCTCTTCTCAAAAAGGCCGTGGTTGACGCTGTGTTTTGTTGTGAAAGCGAAACTACTTTATGCCGGCTGTTCTGACTCAAAGACTGTAAGTACGTTTTTTATATTTAAAGAGTTTTTATATTTTATATATTTAAAGCGAGTTTTTTGGGCAGTGTAGAGTAGGGCTTGTTGTTTGTTGCTTTTTCACACCGATGAGCTTTGTAAAAATCGACGCATTTCAGAAGGCGGGGCATAGAGGAGAAACAATAATGTACAGTATGTGGAAAATAATGTGTTTTTTGAACCTTAAACCGCATAAACACATTTCATTACACCAAATACACAAAATAATGTTCTTTTTAGCAGCATCATATAACCCCTTTAATAGACTTTTCATCCTTTTCCTCCATGTCTGCAGTTATCTTTCACTAGTTGCATTTACTCATTTCCCAAAGTCATCTTGAACGTTGAATTCTCAATACAACTTAAATATTTGAGAGAACATCACATAAGCTAACTTCATAAATTGATGTTGATTTTCCTAAAATGTTTTTTTTTTTAATTCACCATTATAGTGATTAGCAGTCCCTTTGGTTGTGCACTTTGAACTTGGTTTACATTACTATAGTTTCTGTTCTGTTAAGGCAGCAATGCATGCATCATGAAGAAAGAGTTGTTTGATTTCAAGGGAAGACCAGTAATAAATAGGTGGCTTTAAGCAGCTGACCTATCCTCTAATTAAAGCATTAGTAAATTTATTGTGTGTGTGATTATTAAGGCGTTTTCAAATTTTATTATTCATAAATACATTGAAATGATCTTAATTGAGTTTATATAATCCTTAAATAGTGTGTGGTAACATGCTAAAGTCACACACAGACATAAACATTCAGCACGTGAATCACAACAATGGTAACAATTCAATTTCATTTATTTTCATTAATTGTAACAATAACAATTTTATTTGCTCTTTTTGTTGTGCTACTACTCACACAAGACAGCAAATAAAATTGGCAAATAAAATCAACAACTGTAAAACAAAGCAACTGCATAATTTATTCATGCCGCAATGCACTCTGGGAGTCAGTGCGTAGCTATACTAAGTCATGAGTAAACATAAATGAAGGGATCAAGTACCCCTACAGTTCTTTTTTAGTTACAAGAACTCTCGTGTAAGTAAACTATACTAACTAAGCATTTGTCAGTACAACATACTATTCCTATTTCACTTTACTTAGTTTTTTCAAGGCAATCGGTTTGCATGCTTTTTTTAAGTAAGCCCAACTAACTAGATTTTACAGTGCATAAAGTCTGGCCATATTGAGAAAGTAAACACAAAATAAAAATAAAACAAATGGAGCAAGGCGAGCAACCAACACACCAATGGGCACATCTTAAACTCGTGTTAATGTGAATCATGTAAATCTTTCACAGATGTAAGTGCTGCCAAACATGCTGAGCATTAACTGTGAAAAATCTCTGAGGAGGGTAAAACGGGACTCAGGCAGTAGTTTCCAAAATTCAAGTCCCCTCTCGTTATGCCTTGCCTGAAAGAAGGGGTAGGACTGAAGCTCGCAGAGTTCTAGCAGCTGCGCATCTGACAGCTGCATTCAGAGGGTATGTGAAGAGGTGTATGCAAGGCTGCATGTTGTGAATGTCCTGGAAGCAAATTTTAAATTGTTCTTGCGGACTTTCGATTCCTTTTCTGTACTTGGCAAAAAATCTTGCACTCGGGAGCATCTTTGCGCATCTCTTTCCAGGCAGGGAAGTGTGTCAGATTTACCGGATAGGATGAAAATATGTTGTTAAAATGTTTAAGGGCCCTATCATACAATGTGGCGCAAGTGTTTTTTGTTAGTAACTTGTGAATCCATTAGAATCGTTAGAAGACAGAATCGCGATTCATATATGAATAGATTTTTACTTGCACCTCTAGTTTTCTCTTCCTCTTCTCTAAAGCAGAGCAGCATGGCCTTGCCCCCTTTGCTGCCTTTTCCCGAGGGCGGGTTTTATCTGGGTTTGTTACGAACCCAGGAAGTAACTTGTTGTAGTCCCTACCAGCCATTTTTGTAGGCATTAAACTGCCAGAATTTTAAAAGACAATATCTCCGTTTGCATCCATATATGAATAGATTTTTACTTGCACCTCTAGTTTTCTCTTCCTCTTCTCTAAAGCAGAGCAGCATGGCCTTGCCCCCTTTGCTGCCTTTTCCCGAGGGCGGGTTTTATCTGGGTTTGTTACGAACCCAGGAAGTAACTTGTTGTAGTCCCTACCAGCCATTTTTGTAGGCATTAAACTGCCAGAATTTTAAAAGACAATATCTCCGTTGGCATCGAACTTTCAGCTTCGTAACTTTGCAGATATTGTTTATGCTCAAACAGCAACATTACGCACTAACTAACGTTAAAAAAGTGAAATCGCAATCAACCACCCCTTTAAATAGCAAACAAACATGCCAAATATTAAAAATGAAAGGATTCAAATGTAAAAGATTATTATTGTGCCCCATAGATGCTTTAACTGGTGCACAAGCAGATCCGTTTCCTCTCTGGAGAAGCATTCGGTCTTTGCTCTTGCAAATTCCTCCATGTAAATAGTGAACCCGCCATGGCACAAGTGCAGCTGGCTTTTAAAGGGAATGGGAGATGAGACTCTGATTGGTTTATTGCACGTTACGCCCAAAACACACCCATGACTCATTAAGAGAATAGGTACAACCCTTTTGGACCATGCGCCTGGTGTGCTGACCGTTTTTCCCATCGTTAAACTAGCAAAAGCGGATTCAGACACGCCCTAAATGCACTTGTGCAGTGCTCTTTAGACCATGCGCTTAGATCGTTAAAATATGGCCCTAAATAGCAAATGCATTTGCGCCCACTTGTGCGCCCATGGGCATGCTGGTCTGAAAACAAGGTGTGTTCAGGCGCATTGTTGGCGCGTTGCTATTTTGAGGCAACTGAAATAGACCATTGACCAACTGAAACCTGCTCTAAAGTCAATGGCGCAATATTCTTTTGTTAATTAAAGAGCGTGTTAGTAATATTCGCATATATATGGGTGCACCATGTGCTTAGATCGTTAAAATATGGCCCTAAGTTTGCTTTAGAAAGGATTCATATGTGCATAAAGGCCTGAAACAGTTTGGGCCCATCCTTGTAACTGTGTGTTCAGATTATTCAGATGCACGGTCATATCTGTGAGGAAGGCCATGTCGCAAAAAATTCTGGATCACATAGTTTACAGCTGTAAGCGCCTGTGTCCGACTTAACATTGTCCTCCAGAAACAGAAACAAGGGATTTCATTGCGCAGTGCAAAGAATCTTTCCAGACAATTCCCACGGCTCATCCATCTGATGTCAGTATGCATCAGTAAATCCCCATAAGCAGTACTGTCTTCATCATACTAACCTGATGTATTATGCAGTGCAGTACAGGACAGTTAAAGCCGCTCTTCTGAAGAAGCCCAACGAGTCCAGATTTTGTTCCTTGCATTGCTGGTGCTCCATCAGTAACATCAGACAGTATAGCAAAGCCCCCATACTCACCTACCGTATTCTCAACAGCTTTGAAAATATCCTCTCCCTTTGTGGTGCCATGTAATTAAGCCAAGTTTAACAGCTCCTCTTGAATATCCAAGTTCTCTGTGATCGTTCTTGCAAATATCAGGAGCTGACTGACATCTGTCACATCTGTGCTTTCATCCAGCGCGAGAGAAAAGTATCTGCAATTGTTGATTGTGTGTTTCAGCTTTTCTTGGATTTGACATTGGATGTCAGAAATGTGACATGCTACTGTTCGACGTGACAAAGATACAGATTCAAAGTTCTTGGTCATTTTCTCATCTCCAAATGCTTTAGCCATCTCAATTGCACACCGCTTTACAATTTCACCCACTGATAATGTATTTTCCGCTTTCGCAAGTGAATCCGCATAAGATGCATTTACTGATGATTCTTGCACCGTCATGTGGTGGCTTCACCGGTGTATTTTTCATACTTCTCTTTGTGAGCAGTGGTGTAATGGTGACTTAAAGGGGTCATACGATGCGATTTCAAGTTTTCCTTCCTCTTTGGAGTGTTACAAGCTGTTCGTGAATAGATAAGATCCCTAAAGTTGCAAAGACTAAAGTCTCAAACCCAAAGAGATATTCTTTATAAAAGTTAAAGGGGTCATATGATGCTGCTAAAAAAACATTATTTTGTGTATTTGGTGTAATGAAATGTGTTATGCGGTTTAAGGTTAAAAAAGCACATTATTTTCCACATACTGTACATTACTGTTTCTCCTCTATGTCCCGCCTTTCTGAAACGCATCAATTTTTACAAAGCTCATCTGTCTGAAAAAGCGAGGTGTGCTGTGATTGCCCAGCTATCCAGTGCATTGTGATTGGCCGAATACCTCAAGCGTGTCAGAACGATGAGCTTTGTAAAAATGTACGCATTTCAGAAAGGGGGGCATAGAGGAGAAACAATAATGTACAGTATGTGGAAAATAATGTGTTTTTGAAACCTTAAACCGCATAAACACATTTCATTGCACCAAATACACAAAACTATGTTATTTTTAGCTACGTCATATGACCCCTTTAAATTAAAATCTTTCATTACAGATTTTGTTTCCAAACAAACTAAGTAAAAAGATCATGTTTTTCACATTTTGACTGGAAAATACTATTTTTTTAGTAAATTTTTCTTTTTTTTTGGTTCATTTTCGTGATCGTTCAAATTAGCGTGCACATCCTACTATGCTGTCTAATTACAGTGATGACGGTGATCGGCGGGAACTAGCGACCTCTCCTGGTTTGAGTTAGAATTAACATCATACCTAATCTCGCTTCTCAAATGTATCAAAATTAACCAGAGTATAATATGGTCCATCGGGCCATATTTGAAGATACTGCAGGCCGCCAGTTGCCCATCCCTGAATTAGAATCACTAGACAATTAGTTTGCCCAAGAAAGAAAGGAAGACTAAGCGAATTTGAGATTTGTTGTGTGCAGTGGGTGTTCACAGACAATATTTTTGTTGGTCCAGACAGGTATTGTAGACGTCTGATAAAAGACTGTTCCTGTCCAATGACACATTAATCTATTTTAGGACTATCCCAGCATGCTGATGGTATCATTGCAGGAAAACAACCTTGGGGACAAAGAAAGTGGCTTGATGCTTAGCGGTTGATTTCAATACTTCAGAAACGTGCTTGTCACTGCCATTTAAAAACTCAGTCAAACCATATAAGCCATATAAAAGCTCAGTCAAACAAAACGCAAAAGTGGTAACTGGAAACAGAAAAGAGAAAATGGACAGGGTCTTTGCAACAGGGAAGAATTGAGAGTGCTGTTCATTTTCTGCACTCTCATTCTCGTGGTAGAGGTGTTTTTAATAATAATTTATGAGTTACAGAATTGTTCCTCAAGGGATCGGCACAGTGACACCTTCACTTGTTTTTGGCTCACTTTAGCTCATGCTCCCTCAGCACACTTAGCTTATTTTAGGGGAAATTGACAAATACACACAATTTTCTACACTCTTACACCTCATTAAGAGCAATACAGTAATGTTTCGATTAATGTTTCTAGCACTGTGTCTGTTGAGCTGTCAACCAGCTGTTATGTAGCTTTATAAAACTGATGTTTATTCAACCTGTATGTTACTCAATCCATACATTTGTGATTAAAATTTAGTTTTTGTTCTTTTATTCATTTATAATCACACAATCATTAATCATTTAAAGGGGTCATATGATGCGATTTCAAGTTTTCCTTTCTATTTGGAGTGTTACAAGCTCTTGGTGCATAAAGAAGATCTGTAAAGTTGCAAAGACTAAAGAGATGCAACGAATCCCTCGTTTATAATGGGTTTTCATGTTTTTGAATCATTGCTCTGGCCTGACAGGGCATCATCACAATATGGTGAGGGGCGTAACATTTCCGTCACACGCTTGAGGTATTCGGCCAATCACAACACACTGGATAGCTGGCCAATCACAGCACACCTTGCTTTTTCAGACCGATGAGCTTTGTAAAAATCGACACGTTTCAGAAAGGTGGGGCATAGAGGAGAAACAATAATGTACAGTATGTGGAAAATAATGTTTTTTTAACCTTAAACCGCATAAACACATTTCATACACCAAATAATGTTATTTTTAGCAGCATCATATGACCCCTTTAAATATTTAATTGATTCCATGTAATCATATAATTATTAAGTATCATTTAACTTAATTTATAATTTTTATTATAGTACTTATATTTCCTCGCTCTTGTAATGCTTGTTATTGTTGTTTAATCTTGTGATTGTGTGGTTTCAAGAGAAGTTTGTCTTCACACTAATTAAATTTCTCCATTTTAAGGTGCAACATTACAGGACAATGTTTTTAAGCAGTAATGTTCCATTGCTTGTGCTTTGGTATATTGAAAATTTGTTGAACTTGTACTTGAACTTGTGCCAGTCGGACAAAGTCCAGATGAAGTAGGGATAAAGCACACAATAACCTAAAAAAAATACGGACTGCATGATACTCCAGCTGCATAGCAAATTACTTGTTTTCTTTTGCAGCACTAAACTACAGTAGCCGACGTAAGCTTTTGGATTAATTAAACATCAAAGAGAAATGAAAAGAACATTGTCTAGACATTTTCTTTGTGCTGCAAGAGTTTGCCAAATAGGTATTACACTGGTCTGAGAGCAGAGAAATTTTAGACTTCATGTCTAATCATTTCATGCCCCAGGGTCGCTCTACACAGAGCAGCAGACGCTTTATGAGAGAACGCTCAAGCTAGGATATGTGAGAAAGATGCTAAAGCCACAGCACTTTGGATGCAATATTTTGAAATCTTTTCATTTGTGTCAGTTTATTTCGACAGCTGTGCATTGGCGAGACCCCAAGGCTTAACGTTAGAGAAATCAAAGGACATGTTGTACTGATGTACCAATCATCAACAAGATTATAAACTAGACACAATCACTGAACAAGCTTACATCATTTTCCAATTAAAGTTCATATTTTTTTTATCAAATTTTATTGATTCAATAAATTGCAATCAAATCAAATTACATAAATACTAACAAAATACAAGAAATTAAATTATAAAAATATAAATAAATAAATACAAGATACAGATAGTCTGCAATAACAAACTCGATAAGTCGAGTAGCACCTAGATCATCTGAGGTTTAAAAAAACAAATTATATCCCAAATTAAATTCTACCATCTTGAAGCTTTCCTGTCAATCCATCTGCAACAGCTTTCCATGCCTCAAGTGAAGTCCATATTCTTATAAATCGTAGATTTTGGACTATTAATGTATACTATTAATGTATGACATGCATTTTAATAATTTTACATAGTAAATTAATCAACTCATTGCTTAGAGGTTCTAGCTTTAGCATCACTGTTCTAGTACTAATCTCACAATTAAGTTAGACACTGCACTGAAATCTACTGACATGGATCAGCATAATTGTCTTTGAGTTTTATGTAAATTACACTGAGATTAGTGATGTTTGGTTTTCAGGATTTTCTCTACCACCAAATTTTTCCACCTTGTGTATGCCATGCCAAATATACAGCCATAGGCTACAAGTAGCCACTGTACAGGCTGTAAAGGAATGCACCTTTAATTTAACTTTGAATGCTTAAGCAATCAGAATTTAGAGCCAAAACTATCCATATGACATAAGAAAACAAAACAATTGCATATAAATATAAATATAACAAAATAGTACTTAATTAGGTAAAACAGGCAGTAGAAGTAGTAGGAAGGTCATTTTTGAAGTGCCTTTTCTCATAAATTCTGATGCCATTTGTTTTTACATCCTTGAAGGACACTGTGGAAACAGATTGCTTTTGTCAGTTTGTTCCCAATTAATGTGAGTGACTGAATCCTTTCACAAAGGACTGCAAGGCCATTACTGATGTATATTAATGATGATAACTTAAGTGAAATAATTTTCCAATTATGACTATGTGATAACGGTTGGTATTATGACTGTTAATGGTAAATATTCTGTGTATTTTATGTGTTGCATGTAATGCCATGCACTTTAGAATACTTTAAGTGCAATGCATTCCAGAGTGAGAATTCAAATGGAATTTACAGCATGTAACGTGAAACGTGTGTTGATCATTTTGACTGGTTTGGGATTTATGGATCTCAGTTAGCTGATATTACTTATTTCTGTCAGGACCACTATCATCAAAGATGATTGACAATTAGCATACAGTTTGGTTCTGTTCTGGGCAAGAACTCCCTGCGCATCCACACATCCACCCACTACACATTTTAGAATTAGTCTGATTCAAAGGAGAAACAGAAGGCTGAATCCTGACTGACAGAGGAGGAGTTGGGGATGGAGAAGGGTAATTAGCTATTGAGCAATGTGAAAACTGCTGATAATACTGAGGGACCTTATATATGAATGCTTAGATAGGTGTCGTATTCCCATAGGTTGATGGGGATCAGCTGAGAGTCAGCAGATGCGAGCTTGACTAACATGACCTGCCAGAACTAACGCTACGCTAGATTTCTTTCCTCTGGTTTATGTTTTTTGCATAAAAATGTGGAACTAGGGCAAAACTGCAATAAATGGATTGAATGAGCATTAATTCACAAAATACTAAAGAGACGGAGGAATTGCATTAACAGTATTCGGTCCCACATAAACGCATGGGATAGCAGAGGACAATCCTGCCTGCAGGGCTTGATGTGATGGTCAGGCATTGCCAAGTGTGCAGGAAATCAGGAAATGGTTTGGTTAGTTCCCTGCAGTGATTTGTGTTGAATAACAGTGTTGAGGTCAGTTCTCAGGTGGTGCAAAATATGAACGTGAACTGTGAACTGACCTCTATTGTATATATGGGGTTCCATGTGTCATATACCACACAAGAAAATTATTTAAAATGACTAAAAATAATCAGACATACCATAAACTTCATTTATCCTTGTTTCGAGTGATCCCAAAGTTAATGTATTCTAGATTGTTTTCTTCTTTACATTGCATCGTCTTGTTCATGATTTTTGAGGGCATGTCATGTAACATGTCCATGTTTGTATTGCACTTTGCATTTTTCCCCTGCTATTCACCATCCAATCAGAATAGACCTGTGACCCATTTTTGGTTCACAACCCACCAGTTGAGAGCCACTGTTCTAAACTATCATGAAAATGGATTTGATGTGGCAGAAAGATGTGGCTTGGATGGAGTGGAGTGTGTCCTCGAGTGCGTGGATGTGTGCCATAGTATTAGAGTGGCACAAGATCAAGCAGGGAGCTGTTGATCCAGAGGCAGGTGAGAAGCAGAGAGGCAGATAGAACGTACTTGATTCGTGACACATTAACATGGAGGCATTGGTTCCCACATGTGCATCTCATCACGGATGGTAGGACAGACAGAGAGAACTCCATGAATACATCCTGCAGCGCTGCATTCTAATCAACAGTCAGCTCACAAAACATATGCTGACCCCTCTTTACAGACAATACAACACTGTATTGACATCTACTGTACTTTAGTCATAGCCTTTTCAATGCTCTAAATGGATAATATGCACTAGGCTGGAGATGTCGGTTCATCGTAGTGACTCGAATCGTTGAATCCTGACTGACAGAGGAGGAGTTGGGGATGGAGAAGGGTAATTAGCTATTGAGCAATGTGAAAACTGCTGATAATACTGAGGGACCTTATATATGAATGCTTAGATAGGTGTCGTATTCCCATAGGTTGATGGGGATCAGCTGAGAGTCAGCAGATGCGAGCTTGACTAACATGACCTGCCAGAACTAACGCTACGCTAGATTTCTTTCCTCTGGTTTATGTTTTTTGCATAAAAATGTGGAACTAGGGCAAAACTGCAATAAATGGATTGAATGAGCATTAATTCACAAAATACTAAAGAGACGGAGGAATTGCATTAACAGTATTCGGTCCCACATAAACGCATGGGATAGCAGAGGACAATCCTGCCTGCAGGGCTTGATGTGATGGTCAGGCATTGCCAAGTGTGCAGGAAATCAGGAAATGGTTTGGTTAGTTCCCTGCAGTGATTTGTGTTGAATAACAGTGTTGAGGTCAGTTCTCAGGTGGTGCAAAATATGAACGTGAACTGTGAACTGACCTCTATTGTATATATGGGGTTCCATGTGTCATATACCACACAAGAAAATTATTTAAAATGACTAAAAATAATCAGACATACCATAAACTTCATTTATCCTTGTTTCGAGTGATCCCAAAGTTAATGTATTCTAGATTGTTTTCTTCTTTACATTGCATCGTCTTGTTCATGATTTTTGAGGGCATGTCATGTAACATGTCCATGTTTGTATTGCACTTTGCATTTTTCCCCTGCTATTCACCATCCAATCAGAATAGACCTGTGACCCATTTTTGGTTCACAACCCACCAGTTGAGAGCCACTGTTCTAAACTATCATGAAAATGGATTTGATGTGGCAGAAAGATGTGGCTTGGATGGAGTGGAGTGTGTCCTCGAGTGCGTGGATGTGTGCCATAGTATTAGAGTGGCACAAGATCAAGCAGGGAGCTGTTGATCCAGAGGCAGGTGAGAAGCAGAGAGGCAGATAGAACGTACTTGATTCGTGACACATTAACATGGAGGCATTGGTTCCCACATGTGCATCTCATCACGGATGGTAGGACAGACAGAGAGAACTCCATGAATACATCCTGCAGCGCTGCATTCTAATCAACAGTCAGCTCACAAAACATATGCTGACCCCTCTTTACAGACAATACAACACTGTATTGACATCTACTGTACTTTAGTCATAGCCTTTTCAATGCTCTAAATGGATAATATGCACTAGGCTGGAGATGTCGGTTCATCGTAGTGACTCGAATCGTTTGAATCTGATCATGAAAAAAATTTGTTCACGTATTGTTTCTGTGACTGTTTCTGTAAGTTTCATTATTATTCCATGACATCTTGACAAGTGTTGCATGCTGGACTTCAGTTTTGGGGAAAGTTACTTTTAAAAGTAATGCATTGCAGTATTGCGTTACTCCCTAAGAAAAGTAACTGATTGTGATAGTTACTTTTTATGGAAAGTAATGTTACATTACTTTTGCGTTACGTATTCTCATCTGGGCAACATGGGGAAAACCAAAGTAACTGGCATTACTTATTTGAAAATGTAACTCAAATATTTTCTTGAAAATTAAAAAGTATTGTGTTACTTTACTAGTTACTTGAAAAAAAAGTGATCTGATCACACAACTATTTTACTTGTGATGCGTTACCCCCAACACTCTTGGACTTTCACTGAATAGTCTAGATAAGTTTTGTCACAAGTTGTTTTGTTTTATAAATTGTAACTCCCAAAGATATATTTGGAATTACATGAAAGTGAACACAGGGAGCTTTGCATTTATAAGCCAACCACATAGTGCTTAAAAGATTTGTTCAAAACACACAGGCATTCATAAATGAAACACCACAAATATGTTCTAGATGTCAGATTTTATATTTGATATTATACAGCATCTATAATTAAGTTACTTACTTAAGATTGCTGCTAATTTATAATAAAGACATTGCAAAAAAATCTAGCACAAATGTGGCATCTATGAACGGGTTATATGTAGGACAGGTCCCTAATGGAACGTTCCACCATACATCATAATGTGGTCAGCTGTCAAAACCAGCTTCCAGAGTGCTTTGAGGCAACAGCGATCTTTGATTGGCTGCTAATGTGCCTTGGTATTGGTTTCATGATTGATGGTGTGATCAACAAAGATGGTGTTTTGAAAATTATTTTGAAGGAACATTGTGTCAACAGTTAAATGTTTCATTGCAACAAAAAAATAATTAATATTTAAAAGAACCATATTAAAAAATGTTTCCCACCTTTTTTCTCTAAAGATGCAGCATTAAAGAGTTAACAGTGGGATTAATTTCTTGGCAGTTTAGGAGAAAGAAACCATCATTTCGTGCAGGGACCCTGCTGTGTCTGTCCAATGCAAAGTGCTGTTACAGCTTTTAGTGGCGTGACAGCAGATTAGAAACTTCATTACAGTATTGATTCTTTGATAAATTACTTCAAACACATCTGTTTGGCTCTAATAAGCAGATGAAAATGAACAGCTTGCCTCTAGATTAGGACATCAGATCAAATATTGGGAAAACATTGTGTTGAAGTGGTTGTGGTGTCCCATTTTCAAATATTGGTGGATCTTTTAAAGAAGTTTCTCTGAATAGTGCCATAAAGTAGGTTCTGTAAAGTAGCCTCCATAAAATGCCATTCCTAAACCAGTCAAATTAAAATGTAATTTTTTTTTGTAAATTCTTTCTTCCATGGGGTTGTCAAAGTTTTGCAACATAAAATCTATCTGTATATCTTTGTAAAAAAAAAAATATTTTTGATAAACTTTCTTTTTTTTCTCAGAATGTCTGTATTTTCAGATGTTCAGAATGCTTTGACTATTGATGGAAACCACAGTGCCTGAGGAGGAATGGTTTAGTGTGTTGTTATATTATTTAAACTGTGATCTCACTGTGATCTGTAATCTGGGTTTTTGGTGAACAGCCACAGTATCAGACCAGATCTGAAAATTAATCTTAAAGTGTTTGTTATTTCTGCACCACTAGTTTCTCACTGTCAAATCATTATTTTGAGCAGTGGTGTAATGTAACGAAGTAATAATACTTTGTTACAGTACTTTAGTATTTTTTGGGAGTATCTGTACTTTACTTGAGTTTTTATATTTCAGCCAACTTTTACTTTTACTCCACTACATTTCCTAATTAAAAAGTATACTTTTTCTCCGATACATCTCCCCGAAGCATATTCGTTACTTACTACAAAATAGTCAGAAGAACACGGACTGCAGGAAAGCAGGTTTGACGAATCAGTGGTCTGGCGTCTGCAAGTTAGACTCCTAAAAACACCTTTGCTCATGTGCAAACAAGTGCGCGCAACCGCGGGTGATTTCATTTCCACTCAAGTTGAGTCTGGGGTCTGCGATATACATCTACGATAATATGGTAATATGGTGTTGTTGTAATGATGTGCGATCTGACATTAAGAGTATATCACCAAATCATGTGCATGCACGTGATTTATTAGTCTATTAAAACTCCAAATTCAAGGCATTCTAAATTGTAGATAGCAAAAATGCTTCTGTATGCTTTTTATATTTATATAACTTAATATAGTTACCTTAATCTATATCACACAAAGAGTAACGTTTTTTCTGCGTATATCAGCATAACAAATTTAATAATAATTTTATACAAGTTCAGTAAAGTTAGCAATAAGTGACTTACATTTTAGACATAATATTGCTTGTTTTTACTCAATTTTGCCAACGAAAATAGTTCCAAACAAAGATCACTGCACTGTTTTGCGTCTCTGAGCAATGGCGTTTACTTGTTGAATGAATCAGCTTTTTGAACGAATCGGTTGAATAAATGATTCAGTGATTCACTCATTAACACAGTCAAACGCTTTGTTCCTGAATGAATCAGTGGTTTGAACGAATCTGTTGAAAGCTCAATGACTCACTCAACAGTCACTTGCTGTCACCTACTGGCGGTTTTAATTTTACATTTCGACTATTTTTTCATGTTTTAAAATGATTTCAAATAACAGTGTTCAACGTTTTATGTTAAAAACAAAACATTATTTATTCATCTGTAAGGTTAAATGCATCCATGTCCCTTCTGAGATACATTAAACTGTGCAAATACATCTAAATACATACACTTCAGATGCAGATTCCAGAAATGTTTTCTTATGTTGGAATGAAAGATACTAAGTACCGGATGAAGTGCTTCTTATTCTTACCCAAAAATGCTAAATGGAAGAAAGAGTTAAAACTGGACACAAACTTGCTACTCAAGCGGTGTATGAACATTTTGTATGAATTTTACATTTACTTGTACTTTTACTTTCAATACTTAAGTACGTTTAAGGTTTCAAAAATACTTTTCGTACTTAAGTACAATAAATATCAAATACTTTAAGAAGACTTTTACTCAAGTAATATTCTAAACAGTGACTTGAACATCTATCAAAGTCATTTTCTGGTAAAATATCTGTACTTTTACTTGAGTATGGCTTTCAGGTACTTTATACACCACTGGTCACATGAGCATTAGAACTGGAACATGGAGCAATGGAAAAAGGTTGCCTGGTCTGATTTCTTTTAGATCAGCTGTGCGAGTTTGTCATTTACCTGGGGAAGAGATGGCAGCATGATGCACTAAGATACTAAGTACCGGATGAAGTGCTTCTTATTCTTACCCAAAAATGCTAAATGGAAGAAAGAGTTAAAACTGGACACAAACTTGCTACTCAAGCGGTGTATGAACATTTTGTATGAATTTTACATTTACTTGTACTTTTACTTTCAATACTTAAGTACGTTTAAGGTTTCAAAAATACTTTTCGTACTTAAGTACAATAAATATCAAATACTTTAAGAAGACTTTTACTCAAGTAATATTCTAAACAGTGACTTGAACATCTATCAAAGTCATTTTCTGGTAAAATATCTGTACTTTTACTTGAGTATGGCTTTCAGGTACTTTCTACACCACTGATTTTGAGAGTGGGTAGTCCAGTCCCAGACTCAGACAATTGGTTGAGCCAGATATTGACATGTTGAGCCACTCAAACAAGCAGAGTGCAGTGTACCACAGTGTTTCCTATTTTTCAGGAAATCAACCTACAAATATCTTACTGTACTTGTTTCTGACCATTTAACTGAGACGGGTATTCAAAAAATTGACATGTTTCAGCTTTAAGAACATTTTTGTTCTCTTCCTTCTGATTATAAAGCGTCTCATGGACGTCAGTTTATACCTCAATAAAGAAAGAAAGAAAGAAATGTCATTGCAAATTTAAAGCCCACAGCTGTGACTTTATTTATCCCAGTTATGACTTTATATCTTGAAACTGTGACTTTGTTTCTTGTAAATGCAGTTTCATGTCACAATGTCAGTAAATCTTGCAGTTGAGGCCATAGACTGTATAAAAACATGGACGTAGTGTCCGTGACGTCACCCGTAGTGTTCCAAAGAGAGTTTTTGAAGCTCAAAAGTGGGAGGAGGCGGCCGTCGCCATCTTGGCAGTGCGTCACCACGCGTCACTCCCGGATAATCGAAGATGGGCAAAGAGGCGGGAGCTGGTTGTTGAAACCACGCCCACCTAGCTCGATGGTGGTGACAGCAGCGGCAATCCACCTGTCACTCAAGTGGCCACGCCCTTAATTATGCAGAACTTTAAGGCTTAATATAATTAAACGGATGAGTTATAAAAAAAAATTCACCCCCTCACAGTTGTCATGAAGGGCAAAATTAGCTATATAGACCAAAATAATTTTTTGAACCAGGCTGTAAACATGTTTTTTTCTGCTGTAAAGTTGGGCATTTTAACATGGGGAGTCTATGGGATTGACTCGCTTTTGCAGCCAGCCTCTAGCGGCCAGTTGACGAATTACAGTTTAAGTCACTTCCTTGTTGGCTTCACGAAAGCGAGTGGGAGGTTGCCGCTTGGTTGAGACTTAGTTTACCTCACAATTACAAATCGTACAATCGTTACCTTGCTATCATAAATGTGTTTCCACCGTTCCATGAGTCCAGATAGCTAGAGTGGCGGCAGTGATCAAACACTGCCATCAATAACTCCACAGCCCAAACTAACAAATGCAAACAAGTGCAAATGCAGTGTAGGCATTCTGTTCTGCCTCTTAATGTGGTTGAAATTATTGAGCACAAGTTGAAGAGCGGTCTGGCCACATAGGGCATCAAATTAAATCGAGTCCTAAAGGATCACTAATATCAAAGCTTCAGGGTCATCAAAGGAGCATAGCAGGTTCCCTGTGATATAATGGGGTCATTCACTGTATAATGAGCCCACTGATGGGGGCAGATAGTCAGCAGGGGATGACATCTGAATTCACGATAGTGGTGAGGCCAGAAATCTCCAAGTGAACATTTTAGAAATAGGGTGGACCTCTATCCTGTGCCTTACTAGTACTAAATTACATTGTGAATATAATGTGAATATACTATAAGAGTAGCGTTTTAAGATTTACTCATTTTGCACAACAGGTTTCTGGTTCTCAGCCTGCACCATGGCAAGAATCTGCTTTACTTATTATTCTTTTACTGTTGCACTGCACTTGATCCTATAAGTTCTGCCATGTGGCATTTATGTCTATAAATATGTGACTTAATATAAGGGTCACCAATATTTTAGTTTGCTATGTGTATATTGAATGTTAAAGGGATGGTTCACTCGACAACAGAGTCCATATTTCTCAAACCACATCTAAATTCGATGAAAATTCAAAAACATAAATGTTTAAATACTTTGCATCTCTGTGACTGTAAATGCTTTTGGGTAATGTTTCTATTGTTGAGCTTTGATGATAATTAATTTTACCATAAAAGACAGCAAATGACTTTTCCTAAAAATGTATGAATAAAGTTTGATTTATAAATAAAAGTGCATGTTTCATCCATCATGTACTGATAAATATGTACACCATTAGGGACTTTTGTAAGTGTGTGTATGTATGTGTGGTTCAGGTTTACTCTACGTTATGGGGACAAAAGATAGCAATATCCAAAATTATTGTCCTTGTGGGGACTTTTTTTTTTTTTTTTTGGTCCCTATGAAGAAACAAGCTTATAAATCATACAGAATGACGTTTCTAAAATAAGTTTTGTGTGAGGAGTAGGATTTGGGTAAGAGTACAGTATAAAACCCATGGAATGACCCCATAAAACATGGAAACCTGTGTGTGTGTGTGTGTGTGTGTGTGTGTGTGTGTGTGTGTGTGTGTGTGTGTGTGTGTGTGTGTGTGAGTGTGTGAGAGAAGCTTTCGATCAGCTTTTAAGATTCCATGCAGGTAAACATTAAAATTGTCTCTATTTTTCAGTAAATGTTTTCTTTTGATTTTTTTTAAGTAATGAATGAAGCAATGCATATAATTGAGCTATTATTATTTTGTGTGTGACAAAATCTTCGTAATTTCCAGTTCATTATTATATCAAGACAGCTTTCATTCGGTGGACCAGCCATATTCTTGGTCAGCAATAGGCAATTCTTGTCCTGGTGGACCACTGTCCTACACAGATTAGAAATATTGTAAGGGATGGAGCTAAACTCTGCAGGAGAGTAGCCCTCCGGAACGGGAATTACCTATCCTTGGTCTAAGGGGACCAGGGCCACCTTGTGCCTTGTCCCACTATGTAGAAACATCCACAAATTCACTATAACATGAAACGGCATACAGAGTGTTCTCAAATGTTTGCTAAGTATATGTGTTTTTAAGTTTGTTTGACCTCAGAGAAAAAGAGTCAAGAACTATGCAGTGCTTGACCTCTTCAAGGACACAGCAGGGGACACACAGCTAGCTGTATGAAAGCACTTTAGGAAAAGAGAGCCACTGGTGCGGTTAATACAAAGAAAAAAAAGGAAAAGGAAAAAAAAGATGAAAGCTCTCTAAAAGCCGATGATGATGACTTCTATAAATAGCAGAAATGAAAGCGTGGCATGTGGTGGGCTAAGCTAGCAGGCTGCTTGAAGAAGAAGGATTGCGCTTTGGAGGCAGTGTTTATTTGGTTTAATCACAGTGATTATAGCTGCTGACAAGAACATATCAGTTAATGTTCCATTCAGCTAACAGTTAATTCTGAAGCCTATTGACTGTAAATCATTCTTATAAGGAAATTGTGAGCAATACCTGCATTAATTATTATTTTTTTATTTCTTTTTAATACAGCCATTAGGTTTTAGTAATTTCAGGTGGTATTGAGGGAGGGACATTCTCGTCCTAGTATTTGGTCAGACAGAAGTCTTGGTAGTACCAGATAAGTAATCAAAATTTTTGGTCCATTGTCCCAGAAGAGAAATTAAAATGAGAAGAAATTAAAAAGGAAAAATTCAATGAATGTGAAGAAATTCAATGTAAATACATAGGCCTGCTAAAGATGTTTATCTTTCAAATAAAATGTATCATCAGCAAATAAGCATTGTCATGATGTAATTTTTCTGCTGCTTCATATTAGTTCTGATGAAATACCATGTCAGATTGAACTTTATTTGGCTGGATTGTTTTGGCTGTATGTCCCTACTAGTAGATGCTGTAAATACAGGTAAAAATCTTATTAGCTTATTTTATTAAAAGTATGTATTTTAATTTATGCAACTTTTGGAAATACATATGGTTCTAAACCAGTTTTTCAAAAAATAGTAACTTACACATGCCAAAGCATTTTGTCAGAATTCACAAATACATTAATACTTGAATGGCACCCAATAGAAAATTATTTTTACCTGTATTCAGCATCGGTCTCAGGGGGCCCGGCCACCTCGATCACTGTGCCCCCTCATCTCTGGTACCATCTCCGGAGTGGGCGACCTTAAAGGGTTAGTTCACCCCAAAATGAAAATTAGGCTGCATTTTACTCACCCCTGATGCATCCTAGGTGTATATGACTTTCTTCTTTCAGACGAATCCAGTCGGAGTTATATTAAAAATTGTCTTTGATCTTTCAAGCTCTATCGTTGCACTCAGCGGGTGTTGCATTGCTTCAGTCCAAAAGACGTGAAATAAAAAGCGCCTTTCCATAAAAAAAAGTGTCTCACATGGCTCCGGGGGGTGAACAAAGGCCTCCTGTAGCAAATCGATGCGTTTTTGTAAGAAAAATATCCATATTCAAAACGTAATAATCACTTGAATCTAGCTTGCGCTCACTGTTGTACACTGGAAGCAGTTCCGGGGGAATTACGTACTTTCTTCCGTTTAAAAAAAATCTCCGTCCACATGAAAATGCAAACGCATGCTATGAAGCACTGTCAAGAGCATACCAAACCAACAGGTGGCGATATAATCTCAACCGTAAAGCCATGTTGGCCAATCAGAAGCCTGAAAAAGTTTCCAGTAGGCGGAGATAACAGCGCAGGCTCCGACGTCACAAGCCAAAAACTCCGGTTTCACTGTCTACACGATAACACTGCAACCGGAGTTTTTGAAAGACTTCACCCTGGCAGGCGTTTTCAAAAATGTTTGGTTTCAGTGAACTGGTGCTGCATTTGCATGTGGACGAACGGCCAAACCGCGTAGAAAAAGCTGCGGTTTTAAAAATAGCCGCGTTGGTGTGGACAGGGCCTCAGTCTGTGAGGCAGACTACTGCCCTGAGAAGATCTCCCACTCAGAAGTAGGAGATGGGGAGTGGATGGGTGTAGGCTGTCAAAAACATGGATTAAAAGCAAAATGTTTTCATTTCAGTTCGTTCTTAGCAAAAATATTGTTTTCGTTCAGGTTCCAGAGCAAAATAAGAACGGAACAGTGTATAAAGAATAAAGATGTATAAATAATTCTAATAATCTTTGCTAATATTCTTGAATCTTCAAACTGCTAACACTTTGGAAGTATGCCTTTACTGTATGACCAAAAAGTATTTTATGCTTCAGCTGTTTGATCGTGCTGGCACTTCACATGCACACTACAGTGGGTATAGAAAAGAATCACCTCCCTTTAAAATAATCACATTTTGTTGCTTTGCAGCCTGAAATGAAGATGGACACAGTTTTTGTTTTATCCAGCTATATTTACTCAACTTATAACAAGTGAAAGATATAACACCAACACGTCCAACATTTTTTTTTTCTTTATTATAAACCAGAATCACTGAGTTGGAAAAAGAATCACCCCCCTCCTAAATATGACTTGCAAACTCAATCAGGTGTAGCTAATCACCTTCTCAATGGCACACAAAGCCATTTGACTTTAAACTGTGATCAGCTGTGTCCATGCCTCCTCACTTTGTGACCCTGCCTGTATTTACATCATCTACCTGCAGGGGAAGACTGACAGCTTGTTACATTGAATATCCTGTCACTCAGAAATATGTAAGATTCCAGAAGTAAAAAGGGGTTGTGAACAATGTTTTATCTTGATTTTAATCTGTGGGAATAGCTAACAGATCAAGAAAGTTAACACTTCAACAAAATAACACCCGAAAACGCTCTCCATCATACAGCAGTGGAAATGGAGAGTTCAGAGTCACATGGAGATATCCTTTCTTCTGAAGTGAGCCGAGAATAAATCCCGCCATCCTACACCTCCTCCTCAAAGAAGTCGCTAAATGTTGCCAGAGACAAAAGGGCTCCCCTCTAGGCAAGCTGCCAAAGAACAGAGGCGCAGGGAAAAAGAAAAAAAAAAGTTGTACTACCCACGACTATTCGCTATAGTCAGGACAATCAGACTGAAAATGTGTTCTCAACATGCCTCACTTGTGCTTGGTTTCACTTCAGAGACCTTAGCTTAAGAAGGAAGCCTAGTTTCAAAGGACGAAACACTGAATGCTGCCAGTCATCCCGCTGAGAGCGGGTTTGTGTAAATAAATTACCTTTTTACCTAAATCTCATTAAGATGAAGAACGATGGCTCAATTATGCTCCTGAAATATTATTACTGAAGCCATATGTACGCAAGAAGCACTACCGGGGTTCTGTCAAAGACTGCACAGACTAATTCAGCACACTGGCAGCTGACGCAAGCAAGTTTTCGTAGGAAATGATAGAGCCTATTAACACAGTCACGATGCCAGTCGTTGAATTAGAGCAACAGAGTTGAAGAGGGAGGCAACCTTGTCAGACATGACAGTGACGTACAGCTGAATTATGAGTCATACGCTTTGATCATGTGTGTTCACACAGAGCTGTGGATAATCATCTTCAAGTTTTTTTGTGCGTAATTAGCCAAACCTGTCAGCAAATTATATATACATGCTAAAATACCTGCATCCATAGCTTTGGAGATGGATTTGGAGATATGGATGCTGTCTCTATAAAAACACTGTCAGTATAAAACAACATGCTCATATTATTGTCAGACTTTGTTCCATGTTTTGCGTGTGTTTTGCTCCCCATGTGCCCTCCATGCCCATATTTGGTTAGTTTCCTGTTCCTATCCTGATTATGGGATAGGATTTAAGGTTATAGGATAATAAGGTTGATTTAATTCCAGGTGTTCCCACGTTTATTTCCATTGATCCCAAGTGTGTCTAGTCATCCCCTTGTCTTGTCATGTGTTTAAATAGTGTTCCCTGTGTTTAGTTCAGCTTCGGTATTGTTCATGTCTACATGCGCTATGTGAGTGTTCTTGATATATTAAAATTCGCTGGCTTGATGTACTTCTCGTCTTCTTCCGTTCCTTGCACCGCACTCCATTCAGTACTGCAACCGTGACAATTATAAGCAAATATCTATTCGCAATTCAAATTTAGAGCAATAAATGTTCTAGAGAAGGCATGAAGTACAACAAATGTGACTTTCCATGTGATAATGTAAGTTGGAAAATTTGTGTGGTGAGTGCCTACTCTACCAACATGTTTTGAGTGTGTTCAGGGTTGGCTAAAATATGCTTGCTTTATTCCTGTTCCTTTATAATTAGTTGCTCTTGGTCATGGATGTTATGGTGTAGGCTTTATTTTTCATTAAAATAATGTGTTACAAATTAGCCTGTAAATAAGCACTCTTTTGAAGCCAACAAAAAAATAGACAGTGTGGATGTAACCGCACATGGCAATGAAACGGCACCTCAGATCTGCTCCTCAGTCAGCAGAGTTTAATAATGTTGGCTGTTGTTGCCTGTTAAAAGCTCATTAATTAAATTCAGCTATATGTGTAGCAAATTAGCTCAAAAGGTAAACGTGTATATAAACAATTGTTTATGTCAGCTGCCAGTAGTAACCGTTGCAGAATTAATATTACCATCAACTAATCTGTTCGTCCAGCGAACATTGTGTAATTTCATATCAATCCTAAGAAATGATACTTTCGTGACCATAGAAAATAACTTTCTTACATGCTCTAATGCACTAGTACTGTAATCAGGAATCGTTAAAAGGGCATTGTCCCCAAGCAGTAACATAATCAGAAACTCATGTAAATTGTGCAAAGGTTTTATCTAAACCCTAACACAAAACCATTCTAACAAACATACACACACACTCATACATACACAGGAAAAATGGCGGAGTAGTTTTTCCAGAGTTAATATTTTTTTCCTCAAATAGTTGTTTTTACTCTATTTTGAGTGTACAGAGTAAAATGTGTCCGTAGAGTGGGAGCAAAATTACAGAGTAACTGTGACTCCTCCCCAAACTGTTCTCCTCCCTTCGTTGATCCGCTATTACTGTTAATCACTGCCATCGACCGCTGCTGCTTGTGGGTTTAGAAGAGAAGATGCGCTTCTGCTGGATGGTAAAGTAAAGTTCCAAACTCTTGGTATTTATTTTAATAATATTCACCTCTGTTTTGAACATTATAATTGAAATTGCTTCTCATGTTAGCTTGAGAACTAAATTAGGCAAAGTTATCTTGAAAGCAAATAACTGTTAGCTAACACATACAGTATGAACATTAGGAACGTTAATTGACACCAGTGAAACTAGCTAGCTGCCTATCAATTGTCTGTCCACTAAACTATTGTGACGAGCGGCTCAAGTTGTGCACCAAATGTACTTGACTCGGTAAAGAGTTAAGTTAACCTTAGCCTTAACGTTAATTGTATTGTTGGAGCATTTTGATGTGTATTAGCCCTATTCGGACGGTATGTTAACTGTTTCTCATGGGAACGTAAGGTATTTTCAACATTTACAGGGGCTAGTCAGTTATTTTATTGCAGAATGTTGGTGTTTCAATTAAAATTTCACCATTTGAATCCTTTTTGACCACTGCGGAACACCGTATGATAACTTTTGCGCTTCACTGTAATTTGCATGCATCTTTAATGTACACTTTTATTACTGAAATGCTGGGAAGTAGGCTATTTACAAGAACAATATTTCATCAGCGCTTTTCCTCAGCCAGAGGAGAAAGAGGAAAAAAACAGATAAACATTTGAAATGGGCCGTACAGCAAGATGTTAATATTAGCCTACAATTAGACAATATACATTAAAGATATAAACCAAGCAATTTAATGTTTACCTCATGTAAATATAAGGCTGAATTAACTTATTTTAATTATTATATTTTAAAATCACATCCATCACTTTGAGATAAAAAAAAATGTATTGCATGTCTGTCTTCCTATTTTTAAACAGGAGATTTAAATAACCACATAATAAAAATGATATTATAATATTTTCCTATTGTTAAATTAAATATGAAATTATTCTTATTTTTCCAAGCATAGCCTATTGTATTTACAGCAGACAATCATGCAACCACGGGAGCAGCGCATTCCCAGGTTTGTAGGATCACAAAACTCACTTCTCCATGAATAAAACGACATCTGAATACATGGGTTTTATCACTGATGTGCCATGCAGATTTATTTTTACAGACGTCCACATGAGAAACCATTACCGTCCGAATAGAGTTATTGAGCACCATGCTTTAACAGAACTATTGGACAGTTATTACAAATTAAAAACCCATTAGAGAACAAAGATAACGCATGTTGTGTAGTGCACTAATGAATGTTCTTTTCATCATCTGACTGTGAGTGTTATCGCCTTGTTTAACTTTGTCTTTTTGGTTCCTTCAGGATGCAAACCAACAACATTGTCAGAATGAAGTTCAAGGAAATATATTTTTTCTTCAAAAACTTTTACATTTGAAATGTTTTTGGAATGTGGTAAGAAAAAAACTTTAACATACATAGGGGAGTTAAAATGGATAAATGAAACCGTTACAGAAACTAGAGAATGCTGCGATGGAAAATGAGTCAGTTACGGGTCACGGTCAGACTGGATGTCTGAGACGCAAGGAGGTAAGAGCACCAAAGAATAGAGAAGATAAAGGAG
Source organism: Sinocyclocheilus grahami (assembly GCF_001515645.1). Classification (NCBI taxonomy): domain Eukaryota; kingdom Metazoa; phylum Chordata; class Actinopteri; order Cypriniformes; family Cyprinidae; genus Sinocyclocheilus; species Sinocyclocheilus grahami. The sequence continues at coordinate 618,046 of NW_015505709.1, forward strand.
TCACACGGATACGCTGTTTTCGTTCGGATCAAATCACAACAAAGTAGGAAACCGATCCGTGTGACACAGCTGACACAGAACAGCATACGTTGTTTACGTCCAGCTGATAATCTCCAAAATGGCGCTACAGGGTGACGCGGAGGAGACGAACTAATGAATAAAGTCGTTATTTGTTTTCTTTTGCGCACAAAGTATTCTCTTAGCTTCGTAAAATTACAGTTGAACCCCTGATGTCACATGGATTATTTTACAGATCTCCTTGCTACGTCTTTAGACTTGGGAACATTTCAGTTGCGTTGCTGTCTATGCAGGGTCAGACAGCTCTCAGATTCCATCAAAAATATCTTAATTTGTGTTCCGAAGATGAACGAAGGTCTTACGGGTTTGAAGCGACATGAGGGTGAGTAATTAATGACAGAATTTTCATTTTTGGGTGAACTATCCCTTTAATGTACATTTTAAATCATTGTTTTAATGACCTTTGTCTTGCTTTAAATCAGTACACTTAGTTTGATGTGTTGACTTTCTTAAGCGCATTCACATTCCCTGTTTTGTGTCTGAACTTTTATGTTGTAGTTCGTACTTTGATTGTCTCCCCGCGTGTTCTTTGTTCCATGGTTTTCCCTTGTTTGTTAAGCTCTTGTATCCATTGTTTCATTGCAAGTACACGTTTGCTCACTAAAGTTAATATATAATGTACTAAATTGCAACTTCGTCATTACACATGTGTAATTACAAATATTTTAAAATAGATGACTAGTTTCAATAGAAATTACATTAAAGTATATTTTAGTTAACAATAAATCGGTGCATTTGGTAGTACACTTTAACCATATTCCAAAGACAACAGAAGTAATTATGACATTAAATTACAGATATTGTAAAGACATACTTTTTCTACTTAAGACATATTTTTACTTAAGTGGGTCAACTAATTACATATAATATAAATTAAAATCTATAGTAGTTCCTTTTTTTTAATTGCAATATTCATGCAAATATTACATCCAGACTATTTTTAAGCATTGTTTTCATTTTTGTAAAAGGTACTCTTTTTAAAAGTATGGTGTATGTATACTTTTTATTCTTTCTTTTTTTTAACAAGGGTTATGCAAATTTTACTGTTCAACAGTTGAATAATATAGCTTTTCCAGTACATTCACTGTTTTTGTCACATTGCACTCACGGTTTTACAGTCTAGTGAGCTGATGTCAAAGTTGGGAAGTCTGATTATTTTAATGAGCCAAAAAAAAAATATATATATAGAAAAATTGACAGATGTACTCTGAGGTTTGAGCATAAAGGTTTGGAATGAAATGTGGGTGAGTAAATAATGACAGAATTTTCATTTTGGGCCATTAAGCCCTTAAAAACCTGTTAAGGCATGGCACTTTCTATTCCCACACCTCTCACTCTGATTATAGGTTTGACTGACTAAAAACTATTATCAACAACATCTTCCTGATAGCTATTCTGTGAGTGCACACCTAAGAGTTTGGATTTCAGCATTAAGTTTGAAGGTTAAAAAAAATGTAGCTGTAAATATATTTTAGCAATGAAATGCATTCTGGTAAGACTGCATTGTTTTTACTTGCAGAAGGGCTATACTGTTGAGAAAAGACTTATTTAAATCTGAAGATGTGATCGTGTGAAGCAAGTTGTGCTGTGGTCAGGCACTCATGTTATGCCCCATGATAATATGTAATTGGTAATGTTGTTAGTTTGGAACTCTTGAGTGGGAGAGGAATAGTTATTCCAGAACTAACAAAATAAAGCAAGATAGAGAGCGTGAGTGTTACGGGGCTGACGAGACGTGAGACGTGCGGATCCATGTGCAAACTTTATTGTGGAGAAGACAGAGACGTGGTCAAAACAGGCATGGGTCAGATAGAGGCAGACAGGTATATGGTGGGCAAAACACAAGAATAGTCCTAGGGCTAGCGCAGGTCGACGATCGGCAGACAGAATAAAAAAGGGCAAGACAAAAGGGGTGAATCCAGGGAACCAGGCGAAGATCAGAAACCGAGAAGGCTAAGGCTAAGGCTAAGGCTAAGGAAAATGACAAGGGCTAAGGCTAAGGCAAATGACTAGGGCTAAGGCTAAGGCAAATGACTAGGGCTAAGGCAAATAACTAGGGCTAAGGCAAATGACTAGGGCTAAGGCAAATGACTAGGGCTAAGGCAAATGGCTAAGGCTAAGGCTAAGGCTAAGGCTACAAACGAGGGCTCTGTAGAGTCGCTATCTCTAGGGGAGTGATAAATGCGGAACAATACTCGGCAGAGGGAAGGGATCAGAGTGCGTGTTAAATAGTGAGGGAGTGATATGAAACAGCTGGGTGCAATCAGTGTAAACAGGTGTGTGCAATTCGTGCTGAGTGCAATCAGTGCAATGCATGATGGGAAATGTAGTCCGGGGTGATGTGCAACAGTGTGTAGTGCGAGAGTCAATGAATAGGAAAGTTCGTGGACCGGATTCGTGACAGTGAGAGACAAAGAAGGGTAATTATTCTGTGTCACTGATAAATGTGAACCAAAAAAAGGGACCAGTTAATCAAATATGTGTTACTCAGTAATCACAGAAAATTAACATCCCCCTCACAATAATAGCATTAAACACACTATTGTATGGGCATTCTACATTTTTTTTAAACATGTACAGCAGCTTTTTTTATTTTATGCTGTTTTGCAGATATGTGAACTTTTCTTTTAATAATAATAATAAAGCTGCAGACCGTATTTGACCGTTTGTCGCCATCTCTGTTTGAAAACCAGCAATTGCAGCTATTTGTGGAATTATCTTCCTTGCGTGGGTTGTGCACCGGCACGGCTCCAGCGCGGCTAAATCTAATGTGTGGCTGTCAGTCACTGCACTGGTGTGGATACTGCACTTTGTTCTCACAGATTCTACATCTTGAAAACATGACCCAAATAAGAGTTTTCACTGGAGAATGTCATCTGAACAAGTAAGTAACAACTGCCACTTTAATTCTGATCAACTGAGGAAAAAAGCATTACAATAAATGCGCTATCAATGGTGATTTAAATCTAACGATTGGTTAGATTTAATTTATTATTATTGCTATACTTTGCTATACAATTGTTGACGTTAATAACATCAGCATTTCGTGAGAACATGTATTTAGTGCAGCATCCTCACATGCGATATAGCATACTAGCCGGTACAACTTCTTTATGTTTACAGACATGACGTAATGACACAAAGCCGTGCTCGAATTTCCCGCGAAAACCTACCCGTACCACTCAAATTAGAAAACTTTATTACAAGCTTACCATTGTGAATCGAGCTAAAGTAAGGCGACAGTTTTGAACTGGTTATGTACTTGCTCAAAAATTTATTTTGGATAATTTTTAAACAAAATAGTTGCAAAATTAAACCACGGGCAAATAACAGCAAATGTGGTCATAAACCACATGCCATATTTTTTGTGGGTAACACTTTATTTTAAGGACCAATTCTCACTCTTAACTAGTTGCTTATTAGCATGCATATTACTAGCATATTGGCTGTTTATTGGTACTTATTAGGTACATATTAATGCCTTATTCTGCATGACCATATAGATCCCTTAACCAGATCCAATACCTAAACTTAACAACTAACTCACTATCTATTAATAAGCCACAAATTAGGAGTTTATTGAGGGAGAACTTTTAGTGAATGTGTTCCCTAAAGTATTACATTTTTGTGTAACCAATTACAAAGAATATTCAAAAATAATATTTCATTATATATAGCATAGATATATACCAGTGGTGGGCCGTCAGGGCCAGCAAAGCCTTCTCTGCTGGCCTAAACACTATCAGAATCACTGATTTAGTTTAATATATGTTTCCATGAATGTGCATTAAATTATTTCCAATAGTCTATTCTATTCAGTTCATAGCTTTTCTCTTGGTTGCACTGCTTCCAGCAGTGTATGTTTATATTAGAGCTTTTATCCAATCATATTTCAGCAATCGTGTTGCCAGGGTCAAATAAATCTGCCTTAAGGCCTTCAGAATTCACAGTGCAGGTGTCTGTTAGCTTAAATCAATGGCAATGAAACCGTTGCTTTAACCAATCAGATTTCGAGTTGGCAGCACCAGGGCCATCTAGCTGGCTAACGATAACGTCAGCATTTTCTCCCGAGTGGAGCTGTATGAACCGGTCTTTTCCTTCGACCGCAGCACCGCTGGCAGAGGCAGACCAGCGGGGAGATGAGAGTCACAGAGGTACGTTAAAACACATCTATACACTTTTCTTCATCGTCTTGTATGAATTATTTTAATGTTACTTGCTCACTTTCCTAGTAAAGCTGTGCTAACCAGTATTTTCCTCCCGCAGTGCGCTGGCAGACCGGCGGGGAGACTCGTGAAGACGAAATAAAGCAGTAAGAGAACATTAAATTGTTAGGTCAACTTTAAAACACATGTAAT